>NC_133328.1:55288513-55588513 GCF_042186555.1 Aquarana catesbeiana
CTGCCCCGTTTATAGTCCCGACGTACATGTTTTACGTCACCGCGTTTAAAACGATCAGATTTTCTGACAATTTTGTGTGACCGTGTGTATGCAAGACAAGTTTGAGCCAACATCCGTCGGAAAAAATCCTAGGATTTTGTTGTCGGAATGTCCGAACAAAGTCCGACCGTGTGTACGGGGCATAACAGTGTGGGGAATGTGTCTATCCATGAGACTTGGTGGACTAGGGATGAAATTTCTTTGTTATTATTTTGCAGGTTTCAAGAACAGAATGTCAGGAGTGGAGATCAACAACTGCAACTTTCTCTGCATCTAACAAAGGGCAGGACAGTCAAGACAAGTGGAGTGGATAATGCAATGGTAGAAGCAAGTTTGGTGGCCCTGCAGTTATCCAACTGCAGTGCACTTTTCCATTCATACTTTGGACACAAAGTCACATGACAAGTCGCAGCCCATTGATTTCACCCTTTCCAATCTAAGCGACTTATGCCGCGTACACACGGTCGGACTTTCCGGCATACTTGGTCCGGCGGACCAGAGTGTGCCGGACAATCCGCCCGTGTGTGGGTGGCGGCGGACTTTTCCGGCGGACTTCTTCCCAAAAGCCCGCCGGACCTAGATTTTAAACATGTTTGAAATCTTTCCGTCGGACTCAGTTTCGGGCGGAAAGTCCGCTCGTGTGTGTGCTGGTCCGACGGAAAGCCCGCTCGTGTGTAGGCTGGTCCGACGGACCAAATACGACACGAGGGGATGGTATTGCATCTCGCGCTCGCTGCAATAGGAAAAACAAATCTTCCTATTGCGGCGAGCGCGGGGCATACCAGGCCCTTAGGTCTGGTATGGATTATAAAGGGGAACCCCGCTACGCCGAAAAAACGGCGTGGGGTCCCCCTAAAATCCATACCAGACCCCGATCCGAGCACGCAGCCTGGCCGGTCAGGAAAGGGGGTGGGGACGAGCGAGCGCCCCCCCCCTCCTGAACCGTACCAGGCCGCATGCCCTCAACATGGGGGGGTGGGTGCTTTGGGGGAGGGGGGCGCCCTGCGCCCCCCCCCCCCAAAGCACCTTGTCCCCATGTTGATGAGGACAAGGGCCTCTTCCCGACAACCCTGGCCGTTGGTTGTCGGGGTCTGCGGGCGGGGGCTTATCGGAATCTGGGAGCCCCCTTTAATAAGGGGGCCCCCAGATCCCGGCCCCCCACCCTATGTAAATGAGTATGGGGTACATGGTACCCCTACCCATTTACCTAGGAAAAAAGTGTAAGTAATAAAACACACTACACAGGTTTTTAAAATATTTTATTAAACAGCTCCGGGGGGGGATCTTCCTCCGGCTTCGGGGGTCTTCTTCCGGCTTCGGGGGTCCCTCCGCTTCATCTTCTCCCGGCGTCCGGTTGGTTCTTCTCCGCTCTCCGGCCTCTTCTCCCGGTGTCGCAGGTCTTCGGCCGGCCCCTCCGCTCTCTTCATGTAGCTCTATTGCGAGCGGAGGTCCGGACTTCTGGGCTTCTTGGCTTCTTGGCTTCTCTTCTCTTCTCTTCCCCCAGATGTTGACACGACGCTCTCTCCGGCTGGACTGGTCTCTGAGGGCTGCGTTGTGACTTATATAGGCGGAGACCCCGCCCCCATATGATGTCACAGTCCCTGGGCATGCTGGGACTGTGACGTTTTAGGGGGCGTGGTCGACCACGCCCCCTAAAACGTCACAGTCCCAGCATGCCCAGGGACTGTGACATCATATGGGGGCGGGGTCTCCGCCTATATAAGTCACAACGCAGCCCTCAGAGACCAGTCCAGCCGGAGAGAGCGTCGTGTCAACATCTGGGGGAAGAGAAGAGAAGAGAAGCCAAGAAGCCAAGAAGCCAAGAAGCCCAGAAGTCCGGACCTCCGCTCGCAATAGAGCTACATGAAGAGAGCGGAGGGGCCGGCCGAAGACCTGCGACACCGGGAGAAGAGGCCGGAGAGCGGAGAAGAACCAACCGGACGCCGGGAGAAGATGAAGCGGAGGGACCCCCGAAGCCGGAAGAAGACCCCCGAAGCCGGAGGAAGATCCCCCCCCGGAGCTGTTTAATAAAATATTTTAAAAACCTGTGTAGTGTGTTTTATTACTTACACTTTTTTCCTAGGTAAATGGGTAGGGGTACCATGTACCCCATACTCATTTACATAGGGTGGGGGGCCGGGATCTGGGGGCCCCCTTATTAAAGGGGGCTCCCAGATTCCGATAAGCCCCCGCCCGCAGACCCCGACAACCAACGGCCAGGGTTGTCGGGAAGAGGCCCTTGTCCTCATCAACATGGGGACAAGGTGCTTTGGGGGGGGGGGGGGCGCAGGGCGCCCCCCTCCCCCAAAGCACCCACCCCCCCATGTTGAGGGCATGCGGCCTGGTACGGTTCAGGAGGGGGGGGGCGCTCGCTCGTCCCCACCCCCTTTCCTGACCGGCCAGGCTGCGTGCTCGGATTGGGGTCTGGTATGGATTTTAGGGGGACCCCACGCCGTTTTTTCGGCGTAGCGGGGTTCCCCTTTATAATCCATACCAGACCTAAGGGCCTGGTATGCCCCGCGACGGGGCTAGCAAGGTGTCAATCTCGCCGATAAAAGCGGCAAGATTGACATCCTTCTCTAGTCCCGTCGCACCTGAGTCACGTTCAAAATGAACGGACTTGTCCGTGTGTGGGCAAGTCCGTTCATTCTGAAAGTCCGCCGGAACTCCGGCGAAAGTCCGTCGGAAAGACGGGCGGACTTAGCCCGCCGGAAAATCCCGGCGTGTGTGGGCAAGTCCGTTCGTTTTAAAGTCCGGCGCACCTGGCGGACAAAGTCCGTCGGAAAGTGTGCCGGACCAAGTAGGATAGAAAGTCCGCTCGTGTGTACGCGGCATTAAAGTCAGAGTGACTTTGAAAAGGTTCCTGTACTACTTTGATGCTACTTGAGTGCCAGAGAGTGTAAAGTCACTTAAAATCAGGTGACTTTGGAGTTGCACTAGTGTGAATAGAGCCTTAGGCAAGGGTTTACATGTGTCGGTTGCTGAACAGCCAGGCTTGAGGGATGATAGGGTGGGAAAGATATTTTCTGGCCTGTGTGCTTCATTAGAGAAACTGGAGCAACGAATAGCAAAATTAGTTGGTAGTCCTAGGTCAGATGAGAATGCTCTCTTCACTTCCACATTCCCTGTGGTAGCTGGGAGTGACATTTGATTTGGGCAGAAGAGTCAAGCGGGTACTTGCATACCATCGCCGATATCCGAAGTGAGTCCTGGAGCAACTGGAGTGACTACTTCACAGCTATGACTGGGTATTAGGACTTCAAGAGATAAAACTGCAGTAAGCTTCACATACTCTAGCCTACATTGGCCCGGGGAAAAAGAAAAATCGCGGCACAGTTTTGCCCAGTTTTGCCTATTCCAATGGTGGGTGGTCAAAACGTTCCTTTCCTGAACACAATTCTTCTGTGCTCTGGAGAGGGTGGTTGAAGCTCACCTAAACGCAGCAGCTTCTAAACTCTGCTAAAAGCCTATGTGTACATGGACACATGGGCTTTTATGGAGTTGAGTTTAGGAGCTTTGTCAAAAAAACTTTAAAAGCTCCTAAACTCGAGTTTAGGAGCTGCCAGTGTAGGCTAGTGTACGTGAAGTCAAAGGGTGTCAGGAATGTCATACCTATCTCCCGCACAGCAGAAAACAGCTGATACTTTGAGGGCCCGCTTGAGGCATATGTAAGACAGGAGATTGTTACCATTTGAACGTTTTGCTATCATTGTGCAAAAAAATGGGAGAAGGGTAAAGAACACAGAAAAGAACAGATTGAAGATAGGCACAGGTATAGTTCAATCCCCTGTACCTCCTATAACCGGCTAAGGACCTTCATTTTGGGGAGCATATTGAGGAGAATGCATTTGAGAATTGTGTTGGTCTGTTTTGTGCGCATGCAAAAGGTATGGGGGAAACACCTAGCTTTGCTAAAACAAACAATTTGATCAGAGGATAGTAGTCCATACTTAGTTGGGACCATAAGGATATTAACTTGTGATTGCATATTATGAGCCTCAAAAGCATCTTTGTCAAGCTCAGAGTTAAACCCCTTTCAGTGTAATTGTGCCTTCGATCTTTCTGTGGTGTGTGGGGTAGTGACTAAGAGAGAGGTTGGAAAGTTCAGGATGAATCATCACCAAAGGGTTATTTGGTAAATTATTTATATTGTTTAAGAGCTATTCTTTGTTTCTTGCCTATACTTTGATAAGGCAGTAAAGATGATGAGGAACATGGGTCAAGGGGTGCTTATGGCCAAAGTGGACATTGAGTCTGCCTTTCTTTTGTTACATCCGGAGAGCTTTCACCTTTTGAGTTGTAGGTTTCAAGAACACTGGTACGTTAACAAATATTACCCATGGGTTGTTCTATTAAGGCTACTTTCACACTGAGGCGCTTTACAGGCGATACAGCCCAAAAAATAGCGCTTGTAAAGCGCCTCTCCTGTGTCTCCAGTGTAAAAGCCCGAGGGCTTTCACACTGGAGCGGTGCGCTTGCAGGACAGTCAAAAAAGTCCTGCAAGCCGCATCTTTGCAGCGCTATAGGAGCGGTGTATTCACTTGAAAACAATGGGGCAGTGCCGCAAACCCACTGGCAAAGCGCCGCTTCAGAGGTGCTTTGCGGGCGGTTTTAACCCTTTTTCAGCCGCTACCGGGGGTTAAAACCACCCGCTAGCAGCCGAATAGCGCCGCTAAGACGACGGTAAAGTGGCGCTAAATTATTTTTTTACTGCTTTTCCAGTTCCTCCCCACTTCCGGCATCAGGGGGGAGCAGATACCTGTATAATACAGGTATTTGCTCCCACTTCCAGTGATAGATCGCTGCAGATTCCGCGGCGATCTACGCCATGTCCGGCCCCTCCTTAGCCCCCCCCCACCCGCTGTCTTCTGGGAGACACACAGGTCCCAGAAGACAGCAGGGACCAGTGAGATCGTGCAGCGCAACTCGCGCTAGGGAACCAGGCTGTGAAGCCGCAAGGCTTCACTTCCTGATTCCCTTACTGAAGATGCCGGAGCCTGCACGCGGGACCCGAGGGATAGATCGGCTTTGGTGAGGACATAGCGGGTGCCCTGGGCAGGTAAGTGTCCTAATATTAAAAGTCAGCAGCAGCTGTATTTGTAGCTGCTGACTTTTATTTATTTTTTTAGGCGGAACTCCGCTCTAAGTTCATGCCGTTTTACTTTATAGGTTGGCAGAAGTTTAAGATTTGGGTATTTGGTGAGAGACTGAACCTTTTAGCTCCATAAAAGAGGAGATTCACTGGTTCAGCTTTTTGGCTTGACATTGAACCATATCTTATCAAATATGACTTTTGTATGTCCTCCATGCACAAGATAAAGGCCATAAAGTCCTTATTTTTTTGTGAGTATAGGGGTTTTGGAAACTTTATTTGGTTAAAAATTGTTCTTCAATTGCAATTGTGACTGGCTATTGAACATTCCATAATTATTAATAACAAAAAATTAAACAAAGTTTCCAAATTTGTTTGATAGGTGGGATAATGATTTGATACTGGCTACTGGAAAGGGTTTGTCCTAATGATGCCAGTTTGGGCGTTTTTAAAATAATTTTGTTGGAGGGCCTGAAGGAGCTGTATTTTTGAAGGGGTGTTTAGGGTTGGCAACTCTTGAATACGTTGACAGGTTCTTGACAACGCCAAAAAAAAAAAAACGATGGATGTCTATGCAAAAAACCTTGCCGATTTTATGAGCAGGCTAAATTATCAAAGTGTACCCATTGAGATTGTCAATGGATCTTCAGATAAAGGAGCGCTATCAGGGTCCTAATTCTGTTGATGGGATTTTACTCTTTGTTGTTGATAGGGTTGTAAGTATTGTTTAAGTTAGATCTTTTTATGCACTGTATTTAATTGCTCGTTTATTGTTTTTGAGATATTTGTGACCTCCTAAATTCACCTCAGCCTTGCCCAGGTCATGTGTTGGTGTCAACAGGCTGAAGTCAAAGTGCGCCTATAGTGGACAGCTGGGATACTGTAGCCCAGGGAAAGAACCTCACACTGATTGATATTCCCTCTACTGGTAATGATGATACATAGTTCTGTGTTATTGCAGACGTCCTGCAATGTCAGTGCAATAAGCAGAAGACCAGAGAACATTTTAGAAGAGACTAGTCATTTAACATTAGACCTTATAAATTTGCTGTATATATATATTATATAAAAAAAAAATAATAATAATAATAATAATAATAAAATATATATATATATATATATATATATATATATATATATATATATATATATATATATATATATATATATATATATATATATATATATATATATTTAAATTAAGCTTACATATCTTGGTTCCTTTTTACATTGGGGAGTATCTTGCCTAATTCTTGCCTAATGGTTTTGTTTGTTGCCATATGGCTGATTTACCCATTAAATATAAGGGGTCATAGTTTATCTTTATTTGACTGCATTGCCTCATGGTATGAAATCTGCCAGGAAAATAATCGTTAAATTTTAGTTAATGTTTATTGAGTTTTGTAATAAACGTTTTTAACAAGCAAGTGGTCTTTGCTTTACTGTACGCTTTTCACTTTTTAGACTATGAAGTATGACCATACATGTAAAGGTAGGTGATTTCCCTTATGGAAATCAACAAATGTCCAGCCATGTAAAAAGCTAACCTGTTGTTATTTTGGGAATTATGCTCGAAATCATAAAAAGCCCTTTTGTAAAGAGCAGAGCTGAATCCCCATCTTGGCAAATTTATTATACTTCTCCAATGTTAAAGCACAGTTTCACTTTTAGTTGGAATTAAGCACAACATTGTATTCCATTCCTTCATCTTGTTTCCTCTGGCACACAGCTCTATGTAAAGATATTGGGGTTGATTTACTAATACTGGAGAGTGCAAAATCTGGTGCAACTCTGCATAGAAACCAATCAGCTTCTAAATTAAAGCAATAATAAAAGCCTTGTTTTTTTGTGTTTTTTAAATAACAAACATGTTATACTTACCTGCTCTGTGCAGCCCGGATTCTCTTTTTGGGTCCCATGCTGGCGCTCCTGGCCCCTCCCTCCGGCTGGGTGCCCTCAGAGCAAGCAGCTTGCTCTGGGGGCACCCTAGCAGGCGCGCTCCTGACACATAGGCACATAGAGGCATGTCTTCACTCCGCCCCCTCCATCTCCTGATTGTCTCACTGGCTGTGATTTGCTCCCACTGCTGCCAAAAGCCAATCAGGAGTGCAAGTCCCCGGAGAGGCAAGGCTCTCGTAGACATCGCTGGATTGAGAGGGGGCTCAGGTAAGTATTATATTAGGGGGGCCTTCATGTATAGAGTGCATGAAGGTAAAAACCTTGCGCCTTTACAACCACTTTAAACATTGGCGTCACTAGGGTTGGTGTCAGCTGGTGCGGTAAAATATGGTGTCATCCTGCGCAGTGCCCTACAGGCAGCCCACGTTCACGGGGCGCACCCCCAAACAGCCCCTGTAAATGATAGTATAGGGTGGTATAGGGCAGGTTAGGGTGGTATGAGGCATATTAGGACTCTATGTGGTGACAGTGTGCAGTAGCTTACAGCATGCCCGGAGATGAAGACAAAATCAAGGGTTGCTGTGTCCTCACCTTTTTCCTTCAGCTGCGGTATCAGCCAGAGTAAAGAAGTCTGTGGGAGGAGTGGAGGAGAAAGCCACACCCCCAGCTCCGCCCACCAACTCCAGCTGCCTGGGGAGATATTGTAGATCCCCGAGGGACAGCTTACCCTGTCGGGGGAGTGTTATAGGTTGCCTCCACCTCACAGCTTGGTGCCCTGCTCGCACTGCTCCACTGCAGCTCTGCAACTGCAAGAAATATAGTACAGTGTGTAGCAAGGGCCCCAGTGTCACCCCTCTGGCGAGTGTCACCTAGTGCAGGCCCCCCCCCTCCACACCCCAATAGCAACGTCACTGACTTTAAGATTTGGCACTCTCCAGTTTTAGTAAATCTCCTGTGTCTAAAGCTGGCTGTACATGGGTCAAATTCCGTACAAATTTTGTTTTGAAAATCGTAATTGTGAATTTTCGCTCAAATTTCGCACCATTAAAGTGGTTGTAAACCCTGGTAAAAAAAAAAACCCTGCAAGACAAAGGCATAATGAGCTAGTATGCATAGCATACTAGCTCATTATGAATTACTTACCTTAGATCAAAGCCCCCGCAGCCATCCTTGTCTCCCCCTCCAGCCGGCGACACCTCTCCTGGGGGTTACTTAGGGGTATCGCGGCTACGGTGCTGTGATTGGCTGGAGCCGCGATGACGTCATTCCCGCGCATGCGCGTGGGAGCTGCCAGTAACGACACACACACTGAGCGGAGGGGAGAACGGATCGATTAGTGGTGTTCTCAGTGCAAAAGTGGCGGGGCATTGGATTGAAGCTGCATCCACCTAGGTGAGTATCCCCATACTTCTCTTTTAAAGCAAATATGCATACAGTTAGGTCCATATATATTTGGGCACAATTTTCCTACTTTTGGCTCCGTATGCCACCAGAATAAAATTTAAACAAAACAATCCAAATTAATTTGAAGTGCAGACTTTCAGCTTTAATTCAAGGGGTTGAACATAAATATCAAGTACAAATTTTAGAAACTGCAATCATTTTTATACACAGTCCCCCCCCCCCCCCCCCCATTTTCAGGGGCTCAGATGTAATTGGACAAATGAAGATAATCATAAATAAAATGTTCATTTTTAATATTTTGTTGAGAATCCTCTACTGGCAATGACTGCCTGAAGTCTGGAACATGGACATTACCAAAGACTGGGTTTCCTTCTCTCTATAGTTTTGCCAGGTTCTAACTGCAGCTGTCTTCAGTTGTTCTTTGTTTGTGGGTCTTTCTGCCTTTAGTTTTGCCTTCAGCAAGTGAAATGCATGCTCAATTGGGTTGGGATCGAGTGATTGACTTGGCCATTGCAGAATATTCCACCTTTTTTTTCCTTCAAAAGCTCCTGGGTTGCTCTTGCAGTGTGTTTTGGATCATTGTTCATCTGTACTGTGAAGCGCCGTCCAATCAGCTTTGCTGCATTTGGCTGAATCTGGGCTTACAGTACATCTCTAAACACTGCAGAATTCATCCGGCTGCTTCTGTCTTCTGTCACATCACCAATAAACACCAATGACCCAGTGCTACAGGAAGCCATGCATGCCCATGCCATCACACTGCAAGCTCCACCATGTGACCACAGATGATGTTGTGTGCTTTGGATTATGATCTGTTCCAAGCCTTCTCCACACTTTTTTTCTTCCTATCATTCTGGTACAGATTACTCTTAGTTTCATTCATCCAAAGAATGCTTTTCCAGAACTGGTCTGGCTTTTTTAGATATTTTTTGGCAAAGTCTAATCTGGCTTTTCCATTCTTCAGGCTTATGAATGGTTTGCACCTTGTGGTGAACCCTCTTTGCTCTCGTGAAGTCTTCTCTTGATTGTAGACTTTGACAATGATACACCCATCCCCTGGAGAGTGTCCTTCACTTGTCTGGATGTTGTGAATGGGTTTTTCTTTACCATACAGAGGATCCTGCAATCATCCATCACTGTTGTCTTCTGTGGACATCCAGGCCTTTTTATGTTGCTGAGCTCACTAGTGCGTTCTTTCCTCAGAATGTACCAAACTGTTGATTTGGCCACTCCTAATGTTGCTGCCATCTTTCTGATGGATTTGTTTCCTTTTTGAAGCCTTACAATGGCCTGTTTCACTTGCATGGACAACTCCCTTGAACGCATGACGTAGGTTCAAATGCAAATACCACACTTAGAATCAACTCCAGACCTTTTACCTGCTTAATTGATGAAGAAATAATGAAGGAGTAGCCTACACCTGGCCGTGAAACAGCTTTTGATTTGATTTACTTTTGGTCTTTTGAAAAAGGGGGATGGCTATTATTAAGAGCTGTAATTCCTAAACCCTTCCTCCGATTTCGATGTACATACCCTTAAATTAAACCTGAGAGTGTGCGCTTTCAGCCCATATACAACTATAGCTTGAATATGTTTTGGTAAATACCTGAAAAAAACTAAAATTATGCCTGTGTCCAAATATATATTGACCTAACCGTGTGTATATACAGTATCTCACAAAAGTGAGTACACCCCTCACATTTTTGTAAATATTTTATTATAAACTTTGCTACAATGTAAAGTAGTAAGTGTACAGCTTGTATACCAATGTATACTTGCTATACCCTAAAAATTACTCAACACACAGCCACAGACCCTTAGAGAGTTCTTTGCCATGTTTCCCTTCCAGTGACCAGTATGAGAGAGTGAGAGGGATAACACCAAATTAAACACAGCTGCTCCCCATTCACACCTGAGACCTTGTAACAAGTCACATGACATCGAGGAGGGAAAACGGCTAACTGTGCCCAATTTGGACATGGTCACTTAGGGGTGTACTCACTTTTGTTGCCAGCGGTTTAGACATTAATTGCTGTGTGTTGAGTTATTTTGAGGGGACAGCAAATTTACACTGTTATACAAGCTGTACACTTACTACTTTACATTGTAGCAAAGTGTCATTTCTTCATTGTTTTCACATGAAAAGATATAATAAAATATTTTCAAAAATGTGAGGGTGTTCTCACGTTTGTGAGATAATGTATATAATGTATTTGTTTATTTAAACTTTATTCATTAATTTAAACACAATCCGCAAATATCTGTAAAATATATGATATTGTCCACATACTGGAAAGCAGACACAACCAACTGTCCTTTTTTATGGTAGAGACAGTTTCATGTGGACTAAATGTATGCCAAAGTGTGCCATAGTGAAAGGTGGGTGTTGTATAAAAGACACCTGTCCACAGAAGCCACCAATTAAATTCCAATCTCTCATGGCCAAGACCAAAGAGCTGTCCAAAGATGCCAGGGACAAGATTGTAGACCTACACAAGGCTGGAATGGGCTACAAGACCACCACCAAGCAGCTTGGTGAGAGGGTGACAACAGTTAGTGCGATTATTTGCAAATTAAAGAAACACAAAATAAATGTCAATCTACCTCGGTCTGGGGCTCTATGAAAAATCTCACTTCGTGGAGTTTCAATGATCATGAGAACGGTGAGGAATCAGCCCAGAACTACACGGGAGAATCTTGTCAATGATCTCAAGGCAGCTGCCCGCAAAGTCCCGCTGCTCAAGAAAGCACATGTACAGGCCTGTCTAAAGTTTGCTAATGAACATATGAATGATTTAGAGAAGAACTGGGTGAAAGTGTTGTGGTCAGATGAGACCAAAATCAGGCTCTTTGGCATCAACTCAACTCCCCGTGTTTGGAGGAAGAGGAATGCTTCCTATGACCCCAAGAACACCATCCTCACCGTCAGACATGCAGGTGGAAACATTATGCTTTGGGGGTGATTTTCTGCTATGGTGACAGGACAACTTCACCGCATCAAAGGGACGATGGACGGGGCCATGTACCGTCAAATCTTGGGTGAGAACCTGCTTCCCTCAGCCAGGACATTGAAAATGGGTCATGGATGGGTATTCCAGCATGACAATGACCCAAAAGACACAGCCAAGGCAACAAAGGAATGGCTCAAGTAGAAGCACATTAAAGTCCTGGAGTGCCCTAGCCAGTCTCCAGAGCTTAATCCCATAGAAAATATGTGGAGGGAGCTGAAGGTTCGAGTTACCAAAGCCTCGAAAACCTTAAAACGGAGTTCCACCCGGTTCTGTGTTTATTAGAAGTCAACAGCTACAAAAAGTGTAGCTGCTGACTTTTAATAAACAGACACTCACGTGTCCCACAGTCCAGCGTTGCGGGCACACGAAGCCTCACTCCTCTCCCCCGCCTGTCCGCTTGCGGCTTCACAGCCGGGTGCTCACTGCGCGTCGTGTATGGCCGTGCAATCTTCTGGAACCTGTGACAGGTCCCAGAAGATTGCAGGGAGGGAGGGGCCGCCTAGGCAGTCTCCTCCTCTCCCCTTGGTGGCCCCTCACAGAGCGGAAGTGGGAGCTGGGTACCTGTCAAAACCAGGTACCCGCCCCCCCCAAAAGATGACATGCCAAATGTGGCATGCCAGGGGGTAAGAGGTACCTAAAGAGGAAGTTCCAATTTTGGGTGGAACTCCACTTTAATGACTTGGAGAGGATCTGCAAAGAGAAGTGGGACAAAATCCCTCCTGAGATGTGTGCAAACCTGGTGGACAACTACAAGAAACATCTGACCTCTGTGATTGCCAACAAGGGTTTTGCTAAGTACTAAGTCATATTTTGCGAAGGGGTCAAATACTTATTTCACTCATTAAAATGCAAATCAATTTATAACTTTTTTGAAATGTGTTTTTCTGGATTTTTTTGTTCTTCTGTCTCTCACTGTTAAAATAAACCTATCATTAAAATTATAGACTGATCATTTCTTTGTCAGTGGGCAAAAGTACAAAATCAGCAGGGATCAAATACTTTTTCACTTACTGTATATAAATTTATGCTAAAAGTTCGGGGATCATATGGGATGAATTTTAAAGGAACAAATAGTTTTATGAGCTGAACAAGATGACTGCTGCTTGAAAATGACATGGACTCGTTGAAAACCCAATTTAAATTGGTTAAAATAACTGCTGCTGCACCAAAAAATGCTTAAGGCTGATTTCACACTGATTTTTCTTCTGTTTTTGCGTTAACAAAAGCAGAAAAAAAATGCATGACCATTAAATCCTATGGAGGTCTTAAATCACACTGGTCAGTAGCATGTACAAATGCCTATGTGCAAACCGCGCCTTAGAGGCCTTTTACTCTGGCAGCGCCCGGGCGTTGGCGGTAAAGCGCCGCTAGTTGTAGCGGTGCTTTACCGTCATTTTTCGGGCGCTTTTAACCCCCGCTAGCGGCCGAATAAAGGATTAAAAGCTTTGCAGGTGCTTGGGAACACTGCCCATTGATTTCAATGGGCAGGGGTGCTTTAGGAGCGATGTATTCACCGCTCCTAAAGCGCTGCAAAGAAACTGCTTGCAGGACTGTCCTGCCAGCGCAGCGCCCCAGTGTGAAAGCACTCGGGCTTTCACACTGGGATTGCAGATTAGGCTTTTTTCAGGCACTTTACATGCACTATTTTTAGCGCTAAAGTGCCTGAAAAACGCCTCCAGTGTGAAAGGGGTCTTAGTATTGCCTGGTGTGCCTACAATGCAGCTCAGTGCTACGACAGAGAAGTAATGAAAGTGCTGTTCACACTGTACCTGTGTGAATGAGCCTATTACATGAAACATTCTGTTCCTTTGGTTCACAACAAATGTGCTTTTTTTACACCATGTGTTTGTCATTATCGTCATAACATATTACAAATTCTGTGCCTTCGGTTCACACCAAATGTGCTTATAGTACTCTATGTCTTTGTAATGATTATAAAGACATGTTACAGAAAAACATCCTATTTTAAAGTCAGCCGTTATGTAATAGCATTGATTACTTGTGGTAATGTGTTATGGAAAAATTCCTATCATTATCCTGTACTCTGGAAAGTATACCAATCTGATGCAGACATATCTGGATGTCACACCACTTCCTCAAACTCAACTTGTTCAAAACCAAGCTCATAATATTTCCTCCCCTATGTGCCTCTTCCCCTGACATCTCTCAATTGCAACGGCACAACCATCCACCCGTCTCCACATGCCAGGGTGCTAGGTGTTATCCTGGACTCTGAACTCTCCTTTTGGCCCCACATCTTAGGGAGTCCAGGTCCAAGGTTTAGGAGTGTGTCTATGGGAATGTTTGACCATTCTTCCAGAAGCGCATGTGAGGTCAGGCACTGATGTTGGACGAGAAGGCCTGACTCGCAGTCTCCACTCAAATTCATCCCAAACGTGTTCTATCGTAGTGGGACAACACACATGTAGTATTGGTCACAATGTAAAGAAGGGTTCACAGGGGTTGATTTATTAAACTACAGCTTGCCATAAAAACCAATCGCCTTCCATTTTTTTTTTTTGTCAAAACTTAAAGTGATTGTTATTTTAATCTAAAAAAAACAAACTTTACAAACAGGTTATACTTACCTGCTCTTTGTAATGGTTTTGCACAGAGCAGACCAGATCCTCCTCTTCTACGGTCCTACTTCGGCTCTTCTGGCCCCTCCCTCCTGACGAGTGCCCTTACAGCAAGCAGCTTGCTATGGGGGCACCTGAGCCGAACCACAGCTTTGTGTGTTTATTCAGACACGGAGCCGTGGCCTGGCCCCGCCCAGCTCCCTTTCTCTCCTCATTGGCTCACTGACTTTGATTGACAGCAGTGGGAGCCACGCTGCTGTCTCAGCCAACGAGGAGGGGGTCCCCGGCAGCTGAGAAACTCCTGCAACATCGCTGGACCTAGAGGGACTCCAGGTAAGTATTAGGGGGGGTGAGGGGGGCTGCTGCACACAAAAGGCTTTTTATCTTAATGCATAGAATACATTAGGATGAAAAACCTTCTGCCTTGACAACCACTTTAATTGCACAAGCTGAAGTTAGGAGCTGATTGGCTACCATGCACAGCTGCACCAGATTTTGCACTCTCCAGTTTTATTAAATCAACCCCAAGGTGTAGCAAGATCATACAGAAGGGATTTTATATGACTTTAATGCAACAGAGGTAGTGCCAGGTTATTGAGTCTATAGTACCTTTGATCATCTGAGATGTTAGGGTTGTGCCAAAATTTTTTGTATTTTAGGTAATGGTTATTTTTAATCGCAATTTTATGAATATTTGAATATCAATAGATTGGCCACCGGTTAGTTTTAAGCCAGCATTATGCTCTGTACACACGATCAGACTTTCCGACGTAAAATGTGCGATCGGAGCTTGTTGTCGGAAATTCCGACCGAGTGTAGGCTCCATCGGATAGTCTCCATCGGAATTTCTGTCGCACAAAATTTGAGATCTGGTTCTCAAATTTTCCTACAACAAAATCCGCTTGCGTAAATTCGTTTGTACACAATTCTGACGCACAAAGTGCCATGCATGCTCAGAATAAATTACGAGATGAAAGCGCTTGGTCTGGTAAAACTAGCGTTCGTTATGGACATAGTTGGTCACGTTGCAAATTTTGAAATCTTTTAATGCAGCGCATTCTCTTCTTCATTAGAGTGCTAGAATAATGAAGTTGTTTTGCTGCTGATATTCACACAGAGTTCTCACAAACTTCTATCTTTATAATTTCTCGTGATCTCATGAATAATATTATTTGTATTTTTCGTCAGATCTCCATAATACTATTTTTTTTATTTGTATTTTTTAGCAAGATCTGCATTTTTTTTGTTTTCTAGTGCTCTCCATAATATTATTTCTCGTTTTGTGTGTCAAGTTACCACAACACCATTATTAGCTTTTATTTTTTTACCTCAAGGAGGTTGGTTGGTGTCCCTTGTTTATTTGACATTGTATTTTTGAAATGTACCTGCCTACTCACAAACTGTCCTTTTTGAAGTAAAACACATAGGCAAATATTTGTGAAAAATAAATAGTCATTTATTCTGGTTCATAACAAAATAAAGAGGATGGCAACGCTGGAGAAACTGCAGACATTTGCAAAGCCTTTGTACCCCAGGGCAGACATCAATCATTTTGCAGTCAAAATTAGTGGCCTGAGGAGTCCATATAATAGTGAGCACAATCCGGTCCAGGACTACAAGATATCGGGAACAGCAGCAGATGACATATCTTTTCTCAGGCTGTGGTCATACCACAGCCTGCGTCTTTTGTCAGACCAGACTGAACCCAGGCCATCACTCTCTGGTCTTCCTTACATGCTTCCTTCCAGGCTGTGGCTCTGGTGTTGGAGGTGTGGCAGGAGGTGGAGGAGGAGGAGGACCATGGTTCAACTCACAAATGTTGCTTTGGCTTGTGAGTTTGCCCCTCAACCCCTTATTTAGGGCTTGCAAGATCCTCTCATAAGAGGCGTTAGCCCTCCTCCATTTCCAGCATTTTGCAGGCTGTCATGTAGGCATAGTCTTCTTGAACACTGGGGGGGGTTCTGAGGGCCACAGTAGCCATCAGAAATAGGCCAATTGCTGCCTCCTTCAGGTTACTCCTCTTCCTGGCACTTTTTTGTGGAAGGCCGAGGGGAGGGACCTGGGATTCTGGCAGGCTACTGGACCCAGCCACCTCCTGGCTGCCACTTAACCCCGCTACCTCCTGGCTGCCACTTTCCACAGCCTCCTCCTGGCTGAGACTTTCCTGTGTATGAAAAAGGGACATAGTTTTAGTTTTTTGTTCATCAATCACACACAATTTACAGCTCATGACTGTTGCAAATTGAATGTTAATAAATAGAAAAGACTATCATTCTGACACCAGAATTTTTCATTCTTTTCACAATCATTTGTGGCCACTATTGTCTATTGATATGTTTTTCACTTTGTGAAACCAGAAATTAGTTATCAAAACTAACATACTGTATATTTAACATCATTAATTTGACAACCAGAAATATTTTGAAGAATGCTATACCTGACTCAAGCTGGGCTCCTCCACACGTTACTGCCTGGAAGGCATAGGTTGGTCATCAGAAGCCTCAGCTGGGGTGGAAGGAAGCCTTAAAGGAAGACTGGAGAGTGCTGGCCTGGGTTCAGTCTGGCGTGCCAGAAAGTGCAGTTTGTCATAGTACCACAACCTGGGTACATAAATGTCATCTGCTGCAGCTCCTGATCTCAGGGAATCCTGGACCTTCTTGCGCTCCCTAATATAAGTGCTCCTCATGCCACCAATTAGGGCCTTCAAATAGGGAATGTCTGCTGTGGGGATCACCGGCTTTACAAATTCCAGCAATTGATCCAGCGCTGCCTTCCTCTTTGGTTTATTGTTATAAAACGGGTGGTTTACCTGCCACGGACAGGGCAGCTCCCTGTACATATCAAAGAATATGGGGATAAAGTCCTCATTGTTGAATAGATCCATTTTCTCTGCAAGACACAACACAAGACAAACCCTAATGTCAGGTGAAACTCTCCTAATCTTGACCCAATATAGGCCTCCATCTCTAAGCAGTATAGGTCACTGATGCACCAACTTAAAATTCTACCTTTGTTATAATGATCTTTGCTTCCGTTACTTCGATGGTGGAGATGGTGGACATCTTGAAGAGGGCCGACTATGATGGGAAGCATGGACCTTACCAAAACCCAAATTTGAGAAAGGCCAAGATCATGCCTAAATTTGTGAAGAGTCTGCACAGGAATTCTGGGGTATGGCGATCCAAGGAGAAATTGAGGAAATGCTGGTCAGACCTTAAATTGAGGGAGCAGGATCAGTACAGAAGAATCAAGAGAGTGTTGCAAAAAAGTAAGTAGTCGTGTGTTCCTATTCTTCTTAACGTTCGTGTTGCTCCATGTGCTTTTCTTTACTGTTGTACATTTTAAAATGGCAACTTTCATGTTCAAGGGCACAGTAATTGGTCGTAGGAAACATCATTTGTTCGCCCACTTATAAGATGTTTTAGGCAGATACAGGTTAACTACATTTGTTCAGGCCTATTTGTATTAAAAGAAGTTTGTTGTGTAGATGGGTTTGCAACTAGAATGAAATGCAAACTTGATTCAGTGTCAGGAGAGGACACTCAGCAGCTGTTTACACATCTGGATGCAGGAGCACTAGTGTGGGACACCAGAACAAACTTTTTAGGGTGTCCCACACAGGTGCTTCAGTGGGTACTAGGGGTGTCTCCATGTGTTAAAACTGAACAAAAAAGGGAAGTATTCCAGCACTGGAAAGGAAAGGTCTTCAGCTTGGAACTCTGCCAAAACAGACAATTGTACGACACTTCCAAGCAATGTTTCATATTCCTATTTCTGGCATCAAATATCTGTGTGCTAAGTATACCTTTTTTTTTAGGCAGCACCCTGATCCATCTAATAAAAGAAGCTGGCATCCATAATCCCTACACTGGGCTGTGTTTAGTCACTGTGTCCTAGGCAAATGAGAATGACGTTAGCCTTTTTTATCTTTCTCATGTGATAATTTTTCAAATACAAAAACAGTGTGCCATATGTGTACAATTTACCAAACAAGAGGTGATGGTGTAATGTGCTTGAAATGCAAAAACACCTGTAACTCCTCTTGAAAACAGCACCAGCTCCTTCTCCTACATTTCTTTAACTGGATGAATCCATAATCCATAGTGACCTAGTAAGGGAAAAACAAGTAGCTACAATCCATATTTTTTTATGTAAGCTACTGCTAGCCTTACTGCCCTGGAGGGACACAGATTTCTCTAAAATACATCAATCAGCCATAACATTGACCTAATACTAAGTAGGTCTCCCTGTTGCCACTAAAACAGCCCTGCCCTTTTAGGGCATGGACGCCACTAGACCTCTGAAGGTATGCTGTGGTATCTGGCACTAAGCCGTCAGTGGCAGATATTTTAAGTCATGTAAGTTGTGAGGTGGGGCCTCTATGGATCGACTTGTTTTTTCCAGAACATCCTAGAGATGCTTGATGGATTGAGATCTGGAGAATTTGGAGACCATGTCAACACCTAAAATCGTTCTTGTGTTCCTCAACCCATTCTTGAACCATTTTTGTAATGTGGCAGGGCGCATTATCCTGCTGAAAGAGGTCACTACCAACAGGGAATACCGTTTACATTAATTGGTGTACTTGGTCAGCAACAATGTTTAGGTAGGTGGTATGTGTCAAAGTAGCATCCACATGAATGTCAGGAGCCAAGGTTTTGCAGCAGAACATTGCCCAAAGCATCACACTGCCTCCTCCAGCTTGCCTTCTTTCCATCACACTTGCCTTTGACGGCTTACTGCATCGTGGTGCCATCTCTTCACTAGGTAAGTGACGTACACACACCTGGCCATACACATGATGTAAGAGAAAATGCAATTCATCAGACCCGGGCACTTTCTTTCATTGCTCCCTGGTCCAGCCCCATACACAGCAAGCTGCGATCAAAAAATCTACTTTAGGGACAACTTGTTTACTTGCTGCCTAATATATCCCACTGACTTTCAAGTGCAATTGTAACAAGCTAATCAGGGTTATTCACTTTTCCTGTTAGCGAGTACTAATAAGTACTAATAATGGGTGGGGATACACTGCAACTGACCAGCAATGACTGTGGGGGGGGGGGGGGGGGGGTTGTTTAACTGTAATAGACCACAAATGATTGTGGGAGAGGCCTATTTACTGCCGTTAACCACCTATGATGGTGGCGCCTTACTATTGCCACCGACTATTAATGATTGTTGTGAGTTGAAGCGGAAGTAAATCTATCCATAAAACAGTTTCATTTCCGGCATGTACCGGAAATGTAACACTACCATTGGTTGTGCTCTCAACCACACTGTCAAGCCATCCAACGGCTGGTGTCTAAATTGATCACATCTGCAGCATCAAGGCAGTTGTAGATTAAACAGAGGCAAAGATGGCAACTTCCTTTGCTGAAAACGACAGGGGGGTTTACTTACACTTTAACCCTAACCAGGGCCGGTGCTACCACTAGGCAAACTAGGCAGCGGCCACTGGTGTTAATCTCTTCTCTCTGCAGCAAGCAATTAAGTCTCAGCATCAGCAGGCAGCCACCATTCCATTTGCACATACTGTCAGAGGCACAGCAGCAGGGGAGGACTGTGTCTGTGTCCTGACCCCGAATGAATGGAAGCAAGCAAACATTCATAGATGGGCACTGGTAGGCTGCATTGATGGGCGCTGGTAGGCTGCATTTCATGGGCGCTGGTGAGGCTGCATTTCATGGACGCTAGTAGGCTGCATTTCATGGGCACTGGTGAGGATACATTGATGGGAGCTGGTAGGCTGCATTTGATGGGTGCTGGCGAGGATTCATTGATGGGCGCTGGTGAGGCTGTGTTTGATGGGTGCTGGTGAGGCTGCGTTTGATGGGCGCTGGTGAGGCTGCGTTTGATGGGCGCTGGTGAGGCTGCGTTTGATGGGCGCTGGTGAGGTGGGCTGCATTTGATGGGCGCTCCATTAAAAAGGTGGGGTTTACATGGGCAGGGAAAAGAGGGTGGAGCCAAGGGGGGCGTCAAAATGAGGTTTCGCCTAGGGTGGCAAAAATCCTTGCACCAGCCCTGACCCTAACTGCCACTGCACACCAATGATGTGGAGAGGAGGAGCCCCAATCTTGGAGACAGAGGGGGGTCTTAAACTGCTACTGACCACAGTGCTTTACATGCTGTGTTTTATGTTAGATACTACTCATCCCTATAAATCGTACACCTTATTATACAATATATAATCCTGACCATTGCACTGTATTTTGCTGGGTTAAACCTTGTATAGTCCTGACCAAGGTGTTTAGTGTGTGAACAGTCTAATTTTTCTGTTAGGTAGGCTAGGGCAAAGTCTTAGTTGTATGTCCATTTTCTGTGTGTGGAAAAGCATATTCTTCTTACGTGTAGTGCCGGGACAAGGCCACCCAGCGCCCAGGGCACTGATGCTGCACTGTGCCCCCCCCCCCCTTTCACTTAGGGTTAGGGCTAGCAGTGATTTTGCTGTCACTACTCAGCCTTGTAACAGAAGCAATTGGCACAGGGCACCCCCATCTCTGCAATAAACCATTGCGCCCAGGGCAGCCGTCCCTCCTGCCCACCTCTTGTCCCAACCCTGCATGTGCGTGAAACTCTTGCTAGTGGCACAGTAGTTTGAGAGTATTTTGTGGGTACAAGAACTAATGCATATGTGTGCAATGTACACCGCAAGAAGGCTCAGAGTCTATTTAAAGCAGAACTAAACCCTCCTATCCTCAGGACTGTGCCATCTTTTTTAGATTTGCAGTTGGCACACAGGACCAGCCATAACACAAACCATTTGAGTGTTTAAAATACGCACACTGGCAATGATAATAGTAATCACCAGAGGCATACCTTAAATGTAGCATATACTGCGCATGCGCTAGTAAGCAAAAGGTAAATTTAAAAAACACTGTGATGTTAAAATGTAATAACATATATTGAGTATTTCTAATATATTTAGCACAGAATAGACAGGACACTATTTTCTGCTCCACATACCCCATGCCACGCTGCTCCATCAGACATCACAGGAAGGATAGTAGATCAATGCCTCCCCTGGTGTCGTGGGGTACCCGTACTAACAGCAGCTCGGAACAGTAATGCCGCGTACACACGGTCGGACTTTTCGTCTACAAAAGTCCGACAGCCTGTCCGACAGACTTCCGACGTACCTTCGGCGGACTTGCGGCAGACTTTCTTACGAACGGACTTGCCTACACACGACCACACAAAAGTCCGACGGATTCGTACGTGATGACGTACACCGGACTAAAATAAGGAAGTTCATAGCCAGTAGCCAATAGCTGCCCTAGCATGGGTTTTTGTCCGTCGGACTAGCACACAGACGAGCGGATTTCGGGGTCCGTCGTACTTACGACGTAAAGATTTGAAGCATGTTTCAAATCTAAAGTCCGTCGGATTTGAGGCTAAAAAAGTCCGTTGAAAGTCCGGAGAAGCCCACACACGATCGGATTACCAGCCAGCTTTAGTCCGTCAGCGTCCGTTGGACTTTTGTAGACGAAAAGTCCGACCGTGTGTACGCGGCATAAGTGCATGTGTGGTTTTTGCACTGTCCACTACAAGTTCTACTCCTTCTACCCCCTGCAACCCTCAACAGTGCTTCCCAGTCTCCCCTTCTCATCACAATGCCCTCTGCCAGACACAGCAGACCCGTCCCTCCCCTCACCCCCACAATGCCCCCAAAGCCTTTGGCAGAATCCCCAGCCCCTTATAGTGACCCTCAAGCCTGCCCCACAGCCCCCACTGCACCCCTTTGCCTACTTCAGAGTCCAACATAGTGCCCACGGTTACTCACATAGTCCTTAAAATGGAAGGAAAGGCATCCGCACTAAAAAGCATCAATCACATATAATCACTAATATAAATAGATCTGAAAAATAGAAGAGAGTGGGTATGGCGCTGCTCTTCTGAGTATGTTATAAATACAGATGTGTGGTTCCCTTTAAATAATATACATGGAATCACATGAATTCTAAAAAGTGCATGGTGCTCTACAGTAAAAAGTAAAAAAAAAAAAAAAAAAAAAAAAAGTAAAAGTAAAAAAAGTAAAAAGTACATGGTGCTCTATTAGGTTTACATACATGCAAGCAGAATTTTTTTTTTTTTTTTTTAATCATAAAACTAAATTATTATACCAAAAAGTTGGTCAATAAATAGCAAGTACAAAGTGCTTTTTAAACTGCAATAACTACAGAAAGTATAACCAGTTCATAATGTAACATGTGCAACTATGCTTGAATATATATCCAAAATGAGATGAAATGATTAGTCCATGTATAGTTCAAAATAAAGTGACAGGTGCTCTTTAAAACGACCATGCTTATCAAAAAATCATGCTTGTGCTGGAGCTTCAATTCCTGCTCCCCCTTTCACTCACCAGAGAGCTATCCCGTCATGGGAGCTGACGGGGAATTTACCAAAGGATTGTCAAGGTGAAGCCGTAGTCAAGGATTCCAGAAGTCAGAGTTAACGATGAACAGAGCCAGGGTCAGAAGCCGGGTCCGTCTTGGAACATTGTAACTTGAAAATAAGAACACAGGAAAACAAGCCACTTTGGCAATACAAGAGACATTGAACTGACACAGCCCTCAGAGTGAGGCAGTGTTTTATACCCAGCTGATTAGATAAACTGCCTCAGCTGAACCAGGAGTGACAGGTGCTAATTGCAAAACAAGATCCAGAGTATGGCCCTCAGTGCTGCATGCAGGACAAAGCATAGCTGAAAACCAGGCTGAATAATGAGCTGAGGTGTGGCTCAGAGGCAATACAGCAGGAGCAGTACACAGAAAGTCATGGGTTCAATACCTTCTTGAACTACCTGGGGTTGGCCACACCTGGCCGTTTGTATGGCACAGTAGGAACTGTGACAAATAGCAAAGGAAGAAGGAAGTCCTGGACGCAATACGCTCCACGGCCCTGACAGGAAGTGATGGAATGACACTGGAATCTCTGCCCTACGCATTTCGTAAGATATTAAATAGATCTGCATCCTTCAAAAGTGTCAAAAATCTCTCTTTGTACCATATTTAATTTTAAAAGTTTGCCTGTCACTTGACATTCCTTACTCTGCTATCTCCACTGTTCACAGCACCTGGGCATGTCCCTTCAGCAGGCTGACTGGTGAGTTCAGCTGGGACTTTTCTTTGGTTTTGTTTTACCTGCATTGCCCCTCCATGTGCTCTTTGCTGTGAAGGCCAGTTATAGGTAAGGGCAGGGGCCATTTGTTTGTTGTGTTAATGAATACTAGGTATGACTGTCTAAGAAAGACCAACAATGGTTTCAGGAAGTGAAAGACGGATGGCAAATTCAGCTGAAGAGAGCAACGGTTATCAGCAGTAGCGGCCCATATAGCAGGACACAGGGGCGCCGCCCCCCCATCCATGCGTCTGGCCCACTAATCTACATGCAGGGCGCCGGTCGGATGGATTCCAATTGCATTTTTTTTTTAAGTACATGGTTAGAGCATGAGGCTCTAATTGACTTCAAAAAAAGGGTGGGCTCGGGGGGCAGAGCACTTGTGTGACAATAGCGAATTAATATCAGGAAGCCCCGATTGGCCAGGGAGTCTTAGGAGCGGGTCGATGATCACCACTGTCCGTCTCCCACTTGGTGGCGGGGGGGTTGCTGGTGCTGATCACCTCTGTCTGTCTCCCGCGCGCGAGGGAGAGTGATGTTAGTTTGCCGCCCCCCTCCCCAAAATATTGAGCACCAGCCGCCACTCGGTAAAGAGCAGAAAGCAGATGATTGTCTAACGTAGATAAGACTTTCTAAGCTAGACAATCAGCTAGCCAGAAAATAAATAATATCAAAGTTAAACATATTTAACATTCTATTAATAGGAAAAAAATCATTTTTTACTGCAACTCCACTTTAAGTTCCTATAGAGCCCCCTGTAGCATCCCTATTATTTTTCCTCCCACTGACACCAATGTTGGGACATTTCTTTGTACTACAAACCAATGACATCAGGACATTTATTCCTTTTACTGACCCTCATGCCAGGGTATTTTTTCCTCTTACTAACCAATGATGATGCAATCTTTTCCCCATACTGACCACTGACACCAGGGCATTTTTTCCTTTTACTGATGATTGAAGAGGATACCAGGGCAATTTTTCCCTCGATTGACCACTGATGAGACATTTTTTTCCTCCTAATAACCACTGACTTTTATCCTACCACTGACCACTTAAACTAGGGAATTTTTACCTCCTACTGACCATTGCCAAGAGAGTTCTTTCTTCTCCCTTTAAGCACTGATGCCAAGGCATTTTTCCTCCTACTGATCATCAATATGGGAGCAGTTTTCCTTTTCTCCCACTGATTGCCAGGATTTTTTTTCTCCTACTGACCCCTAACACTGGAGCATTTTTTCTACCTACTGACCATTGCCTTTTTTGCCTAACCCCTTGGTTCACGAATATAAGTCATGACTGCTGGGTTTTGCACCACATGCTGTTGGTGGCCCAAAAAATCTTGTTATGGGGCCATGAAATTTCTTGTTACACCCCTGTACATGTCTGTGTGCAATGTGTTGATACAAAACATAACTTTCTAAGAACGCCTCTGATTCGTTGCACTGCGAAAAAACAACAACACATTGAAGTGTTTGTTTCGACATTCATTTCAGAACAGTAAGCAGAAAGGAGCAAGTAGAATTGGAATGGCTGGGGATATGAACGTGGATAATGTGCTAAAGTCTAATAATAAATCATCTTGCATGAGTGTTGGTTGTGATGTACATAAGGAAATTTGATGTCTGATAATTAATTGGGGATTTGAGTGTCATAATTAATTGGATGTGCTAGATTTTTTTTTTCTTTTAATGAAACGGGGAGGGGTGCATGTTATAATTAAAGGGGCTGTGATATGAAAAATACTTTTTTTCTAGTGGTTTTAATGAGTGTGGTTATAATATCAGATATCTGGTCTGGTTATGGTCAAACTATCAGCTTTGTGGGGGTTTCACATGTGGCCGTCAGCTTCTTCAAAGTGAGATACACTGCACTAAATTGATACTTGGATAAAATAGGAATTAAAAATATGTGTCTTTAATAACTGAACTGTAATTGATTAGGGATTTCCAGAGGTTCAGTGGAATCTGTAATAAGTAATGATCCCTCAGCACTGAGGACCTTCACTAATGAGTCACTGTGTGTGCAGAGTATTTGTATGTCCTCTGAATGATAGATACGAATGATAGTAGATAGATAGATAGATAGATAGATAGATAGATAGATAGATAGATAGATAGATAGATAGATAAAAACAAAATACACAGATTTGTTGGATGGATAGGTGATCCTTTACCATTTTTAAATGCCACAGGACATAATAGTTCCCTTCCATAACTCAACTCTAATATAGCAGCTACTGCATGATTCATGTAGCATTTACCTCCTGGAGACCATCTACCCTTAGCTCAGGCATGCAGGTAGGAGGATGTGCTTAGCTGAGAAAGCACCCCCGCCTTCAGATGAAAAAAAAAAAAAAAGGCCCATTAAGCCTCCTTGGATGTATGACATCATTTTGGTCTAGGCCAGGAACCAGGAAGCAACTGAAGAAATGTTACAAAAAAAAAGCTTAAGCCTAGGTTTCCACTATTGTGACCTGAAAGTTGTGCGATTTTGCTGCGATTTTTGCCACGATTTTGATGCGATTTGAAGCAATGGAGCCTAAAACGAGTAAATATAATATACCTTCCTATCTATTTACAAAGGCTAGCAGCATAAGGATTAAAAATAATTAACATTAATTGAAAGAGTAACGTTACGCTTTAGGCAGGACTATTACTTACAAAAATTCAAAGCTAGCTGACATATTTTAAGGCCCAGTATGTTTGTTGTTTTCATTTTGCTATGTTTCTCCATTGTAAGCTTGTTTGGTTAAGGCCTACTCTCTTAGGCCTCTTGCACACTGGACATTTTTACAGCTGCTGTTTTCGACTTCAGCCGTTTAAACTCTCCAGCATGTTATCCAATGTGTCCATGCACACTAATGCCCCGTACACACGGTCGGATTTTCCGATGGAAAATGTCCGATCGGAGCGTGTTGTCGGAAATTCCGACCGTGTGTGGGCTCCATCGGACATTTTCCATCGGATTTTCCGACACACAAAGTTGGAGAGCAGGAGATAAAATTTTCTGACAACAAAATCCGTTGTCGGAAATTCCGATCGTGTGTACACAAATCCGACGGACAAAGTGCCACGCATGCTCAGAATAAATAAAGAGATGAAAGCTATTGGCCACTGCCCCGTTTATAGTCCCGACGTACGTGTTTTACGTCACCGCGTTCAGAACGATCGGATTTTCCGACAACTTTGTGTGACCGTGTGTATGCAAGACAAGTTTGAGCCAACATCCGTCGGAAAAAATCCTAGGATTTTGTTGTCGGAATGTCCGAACAAAGTCCGACCGTGTGTACGCCCTAATAGGCTGTTATCAGTGTTTTGTGGCAGGGGCATTTCCTGGCTGGAAAAACCCCCAGAGATAGTGGTTTTTAGAGGAGTTTTTCAGCTGTAAAAATGCTCTAGCTCTGATAAAAGCTTAAAAATGCTGAAAAACGCAAAAAAACGCAGAAAAGTGTGGCTATTTGACATTTATCAGTGTTTTTGCGCCAAAAGTTTTTGTGTGAGTATAGTTTTGCCAAAAAAAAAGCTAAAAAACACTACAGCTAAAAAAACGCTAAAAAGCTCCACTGCAAAACGCTTCAAAACTCATTCTACAGCTAAAGCTGCCGCTGTTTTTATAACGTCCAGTGTGCATGAGGCCTTATTGTTTCTTGCTATTGTTACATTTTGCTAAATAGCTGTATGCATACCTCCCAACTTTCTGAAATGGGAAACACCTATCATCAAAAGTATGTAGGCAGAAGACACACCCCTTAAACGAGAATTATACAAAAAATGATTGGTTAAACCCACAAGTGCTTTTTTTATGACCACTATTACTTTATATTGGCTTTTGAATTTTACAAATGCAGCTATTTAGAAATTGGATGAAAGGTTAACACTGTAAAACACTTTTGATAGGTAAGTAGTGCTTTTTATATAGAAGTAGTGCATTTTATATAGAACTACATATATCAGACCAAAATGAGGGACAAATGAGGATCAAGGAGGGACAGAGGGACTTTGTTCCAAATGACGGACAGTCCATCGAAAGTAGGGACAGTTGGGGAGGCCACCAGGGAGAAGGATGCGATTTTCTCCGCCGCTACCGACGGGTCCGGTAAGCAGTAGGGACCCCTGGAGCGCAGCGGGAGGGGTGGGGCCCCTCTCCCGCCCCCGATAAAACTGATCTTGTGGAAATTCCGCCGCAGAGACCACTTTTATCTGAAAGCGGACCGCCCGCTGAAGAAGAGAATACCGGGGTTATGGTAGTTAGCTGCTGCCATAACAACAATACACCTCTTCAAAGAGCCAACGTAAAACGACGGCGGGCGGTCCGCAAGTGGTTAAATATCAACCGATGTTAGAATTTAACTTGCAATGCACGTCATGCCTTTTTGATTTAGGCCCCTTTCTGATAAGCCCACTCGGAGCCGCCTATCCATTTATCGGGCGGATCCGAGCGGATGTCAGCAGAGAGGGGTCCGCTGACACCCGTCTGCCATCTGATCAAAACAGACATATTGCGATACATCTGCCATCCGTCTTGGCGGATCGGATGAAAACGGACATAGTTACATAGTAGATGAGGTTGAAAAAAGACACAGACACATGCTGTCCGTTTTCACCCCAGCTCCCTATAGAAATCAGCGGGGCTCTGATATGCCCCTCCCCACTCAGTGAGCAGAGAGGGACCTGTCATCCGCCGGCTCAGCGGAGATCAACGGAGTGATCTCCTGCTGAGCTGGCGGACTCCGCTGAGTGGATCCTCCTCGTGTGGAAGGAGCCTTAATAAGAAAAAAAAACTTGTGTACTCGTGATGTATAAAGCCACATTTTTGTATGTCCACTGCTGGTGGAATAGTGTCAACTTTCTGTGGGTCCTCTGTGGATGGAATAAGACCCCTCTCTGAGAGTAGTATTGCACCCTGTTCTGTGGGTGGAATAATGCCCCTCACTGTGGGTGTTCTATGGGTTAAATTAGGCACTCGGTGAGTAGTGTGCCCCTTTCTGAGGGTTTGAATAGGCTTTTTCTGGTAGTGCACTGGTTACCGCCACCAAAAGGGTGGGGTTAAACATCCAACCTTTTTTTTAGTTCCTGTTTTGTTTGTGAATTTGATTTAACAGATTACCGAATTATTTTTTGAGATATTTACAGACAATTTTTTTTGTTGATGTTCTATTTTTTTTAATGAATTGGACTTTATTTACAATAAAGCAATAATGCAATAATTTATGCAAATGAGTAACATGATACCCTAATCGCATGCGGAAAAGCTTAGTGAACTGACCCCTGTGTTCTATTATGCATATTTCCAAAAGCTATTAACTTTACGGTGGCAACCGGTGTTCTCTGATTAACATAGATTATGTTAAACATATTATAATAACTTTAGGTAGGAAGAAGATTTCGTGTTGATGACTGAATGCTGATGCAGCACTTGACTGGCTTCACTGGTAGAGACTGAAGCCAGTGAAAAGGTTTTATTCACACATGCTGCAACATGAGATGTGTTCCTGGGAGAGCAGAGTCTTGAACAAACAGCTGTACTATTTTAATTGCCGACTTGTGCTAGAATTTCAGAAACACACATGTCTCGGCTTTGGGAAAGGAGTGAAGTCATGTCTATCTTTTCTGAAGCTGTACGCTCTTACAGTTACATCCATTTAAACCCCAGCTAGAGCCATTGCAATAGAAAAAAAAAACAAAGAACACGCAGATGCATAATGGAATTGGGATTTGCTGCAAAGCAGGCCTTGAAGAATTTAAAAAAAAAAATTTGTCTAAACACTGAAACTTTACCTACTAGAATTAAGCATGGTTCCTGTTTTCTTATTCAGCCAGTAGGCTGAACGAAAAAACTGAACTGATTACCCCACCCACTCATTTAATGTGGACATGGGAATCCTTCCGCTGTGTCATTGTATTCTGACTCCCCCACTGTCAGAATACACTGATCAGCACTGCAGCTGAATGGCTGCAAGGGCTGATTGCATGGAAACGTTGCAGCAGGACTGTTCATGAGAAGTTGATTGATAAATTGACTTCTCGTGAACAGGAACAGCCATAGATGTGAAGGGCTCACCCCTGGAGGGGCCACTGAATATGGCCCAGGTCTCCCTCATCAGTAGCACACCGGTACACACAGGCTCAGTCTAGGGGTTGTATTTTTGTGGATTTATTGCAGCAGTTAACATGAGTGGAGGATGAAGGTGCAGGATACTTCAAAATTCCAAACAGAAACAGGAAAACAGTCTCTTAATCACAAATCATCTAGCTGCAGCCTTTGCTGGAGGTAGAGGGGTGTTAGCCAGTTAATCTGAGACTCTTTATGAGCAGTCCCAGCAGGGGCGTAACTAGAAATAGCAGGGCCCCATAGCAAAATGTTGTATGGGGCCCCCCTGCAAACATCCCCCCCCCACAGCTGCCCTAGTGTCAATGCAGCGTGACCTGTGCCACATACAGTGTGACCTGTGCCCAATGCAGCGTGACCTGTGCCCAATGCAGCGTGACCTGTGCCCAATACAGCGTGACCTGTGCCCCATACAGCGTGACCTGTGCCCCATACAGCCTGGTCTGCCTGTGCCCCATACAGCCCCACTTATGCAGAGGAAGAAGCAAGCCACCCGGATCAGCAGAGAGCGGGATTGCCCGCTGTAATAGCTTTCATTTGAATTTCCCATCTTCCCGGGGCTCATCATCACATAGCCCCACCTCTTGGCCTTTGATGACGTCACATGTCCCGCATTGGATCGGCGTTCTATCAAAGGCACCAGGCCAAAAGGTGGAGCTATGTGACGTGAGCCCCGGGAACACTGGAAGTTCTAATGAAAGCTCTTACATCGGGCAATTCAGCTCTCTGCTGATACGGACACCTCGCCTCTTTCTCTCCTCTCTCTTCCCCTGGCTGGGAGACTATGCCGGCGGTGCTCTTATCCTCACTGGGCCCCACTCAGCTGCGGGCCCCATAGCACCCGCATGGGTCGCTATGGTGGTAGTTACGCCCCTGAGTCCCAGTCCATGTATCAACCCCTAAAGCACATGCACATCTGCAGTCTTAGGCAAGGATCCTACTCACAATGTCCATCATGGATAGCTGTGGCCCACCAGCTTCCACGTAGCACTCTTCTGTGATCAAAAGATCCTTCTTTAGGCCAGCTTCCACAGGTGATGTTCAGCAGATATCTTTCAATCCAGCTTCCTTCCTTCTGATCCTCAGCCAAGCAGATGCTGAGGCCTAACATCAGCTCTTCAGTACAGAGGCTGCATCCCAAGGGCAGCATCCCCAGGAGAAAAGAACATTCTGAGCAAACCTTCCAAACATTTATCTCCTTCCTCAGCCACCTTCTGGGTGCCTAACAGAGATTGTCTGAGAGCAGACAAATACTCATAACGTCAGTGGCTGGCCCTCCCTCCCACTCTATCTCTGGAAGCTTCTTCCAGAGGCCAGCAGGAATAATCAACCACCAAGCTTAGGAAAAGCTGACTAGACTTAGAAAACAGATCACTTTCACTAAGTACAGCAGATCCAAAAACGAAATGTAGCCTTACTAGTGCAGGGCGCAAGAAGATGTTAAATTTGGACAGTTTCTGCTGAACCGGCTGAATTTCGATCAAATTATGTATGGCCAGTTTTAGGCACTTGTTGGGTCAAATTAATGAGGGTGCACTCACACTAGCACTTTTAACCGGTCCCATGTGGTTCAGCCCCTTGGGCCAGTTCATTTGTGCAATGTGAGGGTTATGAAGCGTGCCCGGAACCACTTGGAACATGAGGTCACAAGCACAGTTGTGATCCGGTACAGCTTGCTGCAGTGTGAGTACAAATTGTGCTAGAGCACAGCTCTGCATAGAAAATTGTGTAATGAAACAGGCATCGCTGGTCTGGTTAGCAGGGGAGTGTGCCCGGGAACACTTCTAAGGATTTTCTCGAACATTTCCTTACAAACTAGTGTGAGTGCAAACCAGCGGGGGGGATTGAAAACTATCATTGTTCAGCTAAACTGACCTGAGTGTGAGTACACTGTAAAAAAAGCACTGTAAAACTGAAGTTTAGCTATGGCAAATTTTATGTGTGGGATTCCTGGAGAAGCTGGAGATCCCTGTAGTAGGTGCCACTACTAGAATAATCTCTACTAGTTTTGGGGTCCTATGCCAAGCAGTTGCCCTTCTGCTTACCGAACACAGAAGGTTGCTTGCTCGACATAGGCACCATTCAGGGAACGACTGAGGACAAGGAAGTCATCCATACCAACCAACTAACTTCTAGCATAAAGGTTTTAAGCAATGGACACACTCCTACCAAGTCCCCAGCTATGCAGACCATTAATAATGTATATGCCAAAAATTGGTCATACCCTCAACTGTTTTTTTTTTCTACCATTACTTTTTCTTTTATAATGGCTTTTCAAAATAGGAAACAAGATCATTGAGATATAGGATGAAGGTTTAGTGCAGAATGACACTTTTAGCAATAGAATAGTACGTTTTCATCAAAACAAAAAGAGGGACAACTGAGAAGCAAAGAGGGACTGGGAAATGTGGTTCCAAAAGAGCGACAGTTGGGAGGTATGGTCATCTGCTTCACCAAACTGATTCAATACAGTGTCAGGATTTAAAAATATCAATAATTTCTATGCTGCACTGCATTTTTACAATCACTAGAGATCGCATATTGCTAGAAAAAAAGCAGCCCCTGAACATGTTTAGCCAAAACATAGAAAGCACACATATCCAGAGCCAGACCAATAATGCGAAGAAGAAGGACTTCTACATGTTCTTTCTATTTCTCACAATTGGCTATTTGCCATCAAAAGAGCATCACAAGAAAACAATATTATCACAAGAAAAACAAAACATAGCTAGTATAATATGAGTATATAGGATATAAAACTGTGAATACAGTATAGTTACCCAATATAATTGCAAACACAATGGGGGACAGTAGTCAGTTCTGTCACATGGCTACGTAATGCTAAATTGGAGCAGTGAGGCATATTTCAGACAAATTTATTAGACTTACATAAATTCTTCCTCAGCTGCCCTAAAATAGCACTGCAGCAGAATACAACCTGCACCTTTAACACCTTTCACCCCAAATCAGGGTAGGGTGAAGGCACTGGCATTTTGTCGAGGTAATGGCTGGTGTCGGCGCTTCAATCATCATGGCACCATGGCTGACATGGTGTCAGGGTGATTGAAGCGCATTATTTCTATTGTTACATTGTAATATATAATGAAGTGGTTCAACTCAGCATAATGCAGAATCAGTGGGAACCCTAGGCGTGTCACTTGCCACATCTCCTGCCACCAGATGCAGCTTGTCACTTGCCACCATCACCTGGCACCATTTGCGGATTGTCCCTTGCCACGTCGCCTGCCACCAGATGTGGATGATTGCTTGCAACGTCACCTGCCACTATTTGCGGATTGTCACTTGCCATGCCAGCCAGTGCCACGAAATGTGCATTGTCGCTACATTGGTGGCAGCACTGGTCCATTTAGCACAGAACCAGGCGGGCAGTGAGAGATGATGTCATCTCGCTGCTCTGCGCTGCACCTCCAACATTGAAGCGGCCCGGCTTTTAGGGCGGAAGAGCAGTCTCTGCTCGCCCGCTTGCGTTTCTCATCCGCCTGCCCGGCTCTCTCATTCAGCAATGGTGGTTAGAGAATCACGGCCCTGCGGTAGGAGACTTGGGGCTATGGGCCTCAGATTCGGGGCTATGGCCCCAATAGCCACCCCCTAGTAACGCCACTGGCGGGACTGCAATATTGCAGTGGACAATTGGACACTAACTGACACTTTTGACACTTTGCGGGAACCAGTGACACTACTAATTGTTGGAAAGAACAGCATGGTTGCATATAAACTGACTATATACTGTATGCATTATACCTATCTATGCAATGGGTGGAGCTATAGTATTATAGTGTATAGTTCATGTATTATAGGATCTAGGATGGAAAAGGACCTGGGGGTCCTAGTAGATAATAAGCTCAGCAACGGCATGCAATGCCAAGCTGCTGCTAACAAAGCAAACAGAATATTGGCATGCATTAAAAAGGGGATCAACTCCAGAGATAAAACGATAATTCTCCCGCTCTACAAGACTCTGGTCCGGCCGCACCTAGAGTATCCTGTCCATTTCTGGGCACCAGTCCTCAGGAAGGATGTAGTGGAAATGGAGCGAGTACAAAGAAGGGCAACAAAGCTAATAAAGTGTCTGGAGGATCTTAGTTATGAGGAAAGGTTGCGAGCACTGAACTTATTCTCTCTGGAGAAGAGATGCTTGAGAGGGGATATGATTTCAATATACAAATACCGTACTGGTGACCCCACAATAGGGATAGCATTTTTTTGCAGAAGGGAGTTTAACAAGACTCGTGGCCACTCATTAAAATTAGAAGAAAAGAGGTTTAACCTTAAACTACGTAGAGGGTTCTTTACTGTAATGCCCCGTACACACGATCGGATTTTCCGACGGAAAATGTGTGATAGGACCTTGTTGTCGGAAATTCCGACCGTGTGTAGGCTCCATCACACATTTTCCATCGGATTTTCCGACACACAAAGTTTGAGAGCAGAATATAAAATTTTCCGACAACAAAATCCGTTGTCGGAAATTCCGATCGTGTGTACACAAATGCGACGGACAAAGTGCCACGCATGCTCAGAATAAATAAAGAGATGAAAGCTATTGGCCACTGCCCCGTTTATAGTCCCGACGTACGTGTTTTACGTCACCGCGTTCAGAATGATCGGATTTTCCGACAACTTTGTGTGACCGTGTGTATGCAAGACAAGTTTGAGCCAATATCCGTCGGAAAAAATCCTAGGATTTTGTTGTCGGAATGTCTGAACAAAGTCCGACCGTGTGTACGGGGCATAAGAGTGGCAAGGATGTGGAATTCCCTTCCACAGCTGGTGGTCTCAGCGGGGACATTGATAGTTTCAAGAAACTATTAGATAATCACCTGAACGACCGCAACATACAGGGATATACAATGTAATACTGACATATAATCACACACATAGGTTGGACTTGATGGACTTGTGTCTTTTTTCAACCTCACCTACTATGTAACTATGATATGAGGTAATCAGAGGAAGTACCATCCTTATTGTGTTATATGCACTTGTTTGTGTTCTCTTCCTGTCTCCATAATGTAAAGATATTTACTGCAATCCTCCATGAAAGTAAAGCGTATTGTTGTATACAAGAAGCTTCCAGTGCATAATTCAATACTCAGCTAACAATAATGACACTGGCTAGGGAGGGCTTAAACATCTAGGGCGATCAAAGGGTTAACTGTGTGCCTAGCCAGTGTTTTTGTGTACACTGTGAGCTGCTTACACTAGGAGAAGAGATCGATTCTAGTCCCTGCTTTGCAGGAATCGATCCCTTCCCCCTGTCAGAACTGAGATATGCTTTATTTACATAGGCATATCTCAGTTCTCTGTGTATTGTCAACGATCGACGGGTGCCGGAGGCTATCGAGTGCCCGGCACCTGCAGCTTCTGCTGTGAATAATCGCAGCAAAAGCGGCCTGCCGGCAGCGCGTGTGCGCCCCCTACAGGCGCAAGTCTGGAATCACATATATATATATATATATATATATATATATATATATATATATATATATATATATATATATATACACATATACACGTTATCCAGCTCACAGCTGCTGCCCGGTAGCAGTAAAAGTGATATAGGGCAATCAGCAAGTGGTTAAACATCAGCTGGCAAAAAAGCACATAAATGTGTTGTCAGCCACCAACCACGGGTAAGGTGCTATCTTTGAGTTTGGCGGTTGACAGCATATTTGTGCGTTTTCCTTGCCAGCCAATGTTTAATAGGTGCATTGATTGGTTAAAGAGGTGGATTGTTCATTTTACACTGTGAATCATTCTAGCTTGGGTGCATGTTGGACAATTTGGATTTATTCACAGTGGAGGTGGGTTTGTTTAACGGAGCTCCCAGTTTGATGTGGAAAGATCCCCTTTTATTATCCATTTGTAAATTGTGGACTACTAATGCCCCTTCCATTTGATGGTTCAGTTGCTGATTTTGATGGCAATCTATAGCTCCGTTGGTTGGAACTGAGAATGGAGTTCCTGACACATATGGGATAGGCGTGAATCCTGAAGAAGTGAACTAATCATGAAACGCGTTGATCGCAGATGCCTTTCACATATATTAAAAATAGTTAAGTCAGATTTCTCTTAAATGTTGATGGCATTGTTTTGTACAAGTGAAATAGACCTTGTCCTTTTATTTTTATCTATATGATAAAGCGGTGGTGGTTTTGTAAAATCTGTCTGTTCTGCGTGGCACAGTAAAATCCAATATTTTTCTGCACCCTACCTCGATTTGGGGTGAAAGGTGTTATAGGTTCTAGTTTTATGTAGGAATGATGCCTACAGAGGTTATTTAATGTAGCTCAGACTTGCACACACCCCCCGGTTCTACAGAATACAACCTGCACCGGCCAGTTCTTATTTCTGTGTCTGCTGGAGAGAAAATTTGTCTCATTTTGATGAAAATATGTCTCATCTTCATAAGGCCTCATGCACACTGGACGTTAAAATAACGTTATAAAAAACGCCAGTAGCTTTGCAGTGAGTTTTTTTTTATGTTTTTCAATAGCGGTTTTTAGCACTTATTAGCGTTTTTTAGCATTCTTCCGCATTTGCGTTTTTTTTTTCAATGGCTCAAAAACATCAAAAAACACTGGTGAGCCACGTTTTTCTGCGTTTTTTGACGTTAGAGCATTTTTACAGCTGAAAACAGCTGAAAAATTCCTCTCAGAACCCACTAGTTTTGTTTTAAAGCCAAAAAACGCCCCAGCCAAAAACAGTTGATAACAGCCTTTGTGTGCATGGACACATAGAATAACATTATGAGGAGTTTATTGACTAGAAAAAACGTCTGAAGCCAAAACCAGCTGCTGTAAAAACATCCAAAAACGTCCAGTGTGCATGAGGCCTAAGGCTCCTTTCACACTGAGGCGCTTTGCAGGCGATAAAGTGCTAAAAATAGCGCCTGCAAAGCGCCCGAAAGAGCTGCTCAATGCACTCCAGTGTGAAAGCCCCGAGGGCTTTCACACTGGAGCAGTGTGCTTGCAGGGCGGTCAAAAAGGAGCTGCAAGCTGCATCTTTGGAGCGCATTATGAGCGGTGTATTTACCACTCCTAAAGCGCCCCTTCCCATTGAAAACAATGGTGCAGCTCTGCAAACCTGCCTGCAAAACGCTGCTGAAGCAGCGCTTTGCGGGAGGTTTTAACCCTTTTTCGGACGCTCGCGGGGGATTACAACTGCCTTGCTAGTGCCGCTAAAACGACGGTAAAGCAGCGCTATATTTAGTGCCGCTGTACTGCCAGCACCCGCACACCTCAGTGTGAAAGTAGCCTAAGTGTTAAATCTGTCACAGAGCTGTGCAAAACTGAAGCAGTTGGCTGTCCAAGATTACAGGCACAGGGGTCATACATTTACATAAAACTGTTGTATAGAATTTATTTAACAGGCTGATTTGCATCTAAGTTTGTCCCTTTTTTGCTTGATCAGTGTCCTTCAATATACACTAACCAGCCACTTTATTGGGTACACCTGTTCAATTACTTGCTAATCTGCCACACACATGGCAGCAACTCAATGTATTTAGGCATCTAGACGTGGTGAAGACGACCTACTGAAGTTTAAACCGAGCATCACAACAGAGGCGTACTTAGGGTCTCCAGCGCCCATGGCGAGAACCTGTATCGGTGCCCCCCCCCCCGACACCCCCCCCCCTTCATTAAAGAGTTAGAAGTTCAGTTGTTTGTTTTTTTTACATCAGTTTCCTTTCATTTTTAATTGTCTCCATATCCATTAAAGATAATGTTTAGGCTATACAGTCCCTTTTATTTATTTATTTATTTATTTTAGGTACTTATATAGCGCCGTCAATTTATGCAGCGCGTTACATATACATTGTACATTCACATCAGTCCCTATACCCTCAAGGAGCTTACAATCTAAGGTCCCTAACTCACATTCATACATACTAGGGACAATTTAGACAGGATCCGATTAACCTACCAGCATGTCTTTGGAGTGGAGGAGGAAACCGGAGCACCCGGAGGAAACCCACGCAGGCACAGGGAGAACATGCAAACTCCAGCCATTTTCAATTGTTTTGACTTTTGAAAAAAGATATTGCATATAAACATAGTAGTCAGATGAGATTTAGGATAAACACATGGTATCACATTCAGAAGAGATATAAAACCTTATAAACCTTAATAGGTTTTATATTTTTTTACATTTTCAAAGGTGCTAAATATAATAACAGATAAGACTCCTCAATGGGATACAAATGTTGAAAAATAATCTGATAGGGGTTATAACCCTCCCTTGCTCTATCCAATATGAAAAAAAAAAAATTTTGCTTATAGTTGTACTTGAGGCTTTGACAATAAAATCTAAAAGCTGATTGGTTACCATGCACAGCTGAACTAGATTCTATGTCCACCAGTTTTAGTAAGGCCTGGTTCACACCTATGCTTTTTTCAGTGCGTTTTCAGTTTTGCAGAAATGCACTACTGTCTATTTAACCTGATTTCCTATCGGTCACATTCTCATCTGTGCATTTTTCACCGTTTTTTTTTTTTTTTTTTAAAGGTTCAGGGACTTTTTTCCCGCAGCAGACATCTTGTAAAAGCACCAAATACATCAGAAACAGCATAAAAAACTTCTCCATGCACATAGTGGTGTTTAGCGCTGTAATTTAGAGCCGGTTTTAGCAATGTAAATAAATCCTGTTTTGGAGATGAGTATTTTGGCATAGTTTATGCTTATACAAACGTAAATGTATTCCGATGGATGAAGAATTACATGCTTAACCACTTCTGGACCGGAAGGATTTGTCCCCTTAATGACCAGGCCATTCTTTGCGATTCGGCACTGTGTTACTTTAACTGACAACTGCGCAGTCGTGCGACGCTGTACCCAAATAAAATGTACATCCTTTTTTTCCCCACAAACAGAGCCTTCTTTTGGTGGCATTTGATCACCTGTGTGGTTTTTTGATTATGCGTTATAAACAAAAAAAAAGCGACAATTTTGAAAATAAAAATATTTTTCATTTTCTACTATAAAACATTCCCAATAAAAAAAATTTAAAAATCTAATTTTTTCATAATTTTTGGTTGATTTGTATTCTGCCACATATTTTTGGTAAATAAAAATCACAATAAGTGTATTTTAATTGGTTTGCGCAAAAGTTATCGCATCTACAAACTAGGGGAAAGATTTAGGTCATTTTTAAAAAATTTTTTTTTACTAGTAATGGTGGCGATCTGCGATTATTAGCGGGACTTCGACATTGCGGCGGACAGATCGGACACCCAACTAACATTTTTGACACTTTTGGGGGGGACCAGTGACATTACTACAGTAATCAGTGCTAAAACTATGCACTGTTACTGTAATACTGACACTGGCAGGGAAGGGGTTAACACCAGGGGGCGATCAAAGGGTTAAATGTGTGGGGGTGTCGATAGAAAGTTAACTACACCTCAGATCAGTTTGCATATCACAGTGCGATCTGTCAGTTTGGACAGAAATCGGATCGCATAGGTGTGAACACCCATGCAATCCGATTCTGCTGCTGCGGTCCAAAAAAAAGGGTCCTGTGTGACTTTGGTCTCAATGCAATGTGAATTAAGCCATACAATCTGTATGGCTGAATTTGAATCGCACAGACATCGCATGTGATTTTTTGCACTGACTGCAGTGTGGTGCAAATCACATGCGATGTCGGACATCGCATACGCATGTATGTGAACCGGCCCTAAATGTACATTCGTTTATGCATCATTACATGTGTTTTTTTTACATTTGATGTTTCTTACAGAGTCTCACTGTCGCAAATTCAAATACAATTGTCATTTGTGACCTACCTACCTATCTTCACCGCAGTTAGTTCTTCCCGGGCCTTCTCCACACCACGCTGTGTGCTGGAGAAGAAGATGAGATCAGAAGATGGAGGGACAGGAGGAGGTTGGGTGGAGCCAGCCTAAATTCATTAGGCGCGGTGGAGGAAGAAGGTAAACCTTCCTCCGCTCTGATTGAATGCTGGAGGCTGGAGCCTGGGCTGGAAAGCGAGACCGAGGCTCCAGTATTCAGAGTGGAGGAGGAGGGTTACCTTGTTCCCCCTCTCTGCGTCGCGGTCCTAGACTTAGCCAGCACCACCACACCAGGCAGGCACACTCAGAGTCAGGCAGCCGCAGAAGGCTCAGCCTAGGCTCAGGCTCTCTCAGGCAGCACTCTGATCTGTCAGTGCGGTTCCATGGCCGCCCGCAGACACCCACCCCGCACTGTAGAGGCCAGCCCACTATCCCAGCAGCGAGCAGCAGTGCTCGGCGCCGCCAGACCACCACTGCTGTACCTGTGCTGAAGTGAAGAACAATGCCAATTGGCGCCCCCCCTCGGCCTGCACCCCTGGCGGGCGCCGGTCTCGCCAACCTGTTGGTACGCCCCTGCATCACAATGGGGAAGAAAGGGTATTTAAGTGACTTTGGACGTGGCATGGTTGCTGGTGCCAGATGGGCTGGTCTGAGTATTTAAAAAACTGCTGATCTGCTGGGATTTTCATGCACAACCTTCTCTAGGGTTTAGAGAGAATGGTCCGAAAATGGGAAAATATCCCGTGAGCAGCAGTTGTGTGGAGGAAAATACCTTGTTGATGTCAGAGGAGAATGGGCAGACTGGTTTGAGATGATAGAAAGGCAACAGTAACTCAAATAACCACTCATTACAACCAAGATATGCAGAATACCATCTCTGAACACACACAACACATCGAACCTTGGAACAGATGGGCTACAGCAGCAGAAGAATAAAACAGGTGCCACTCCTGTCAGCTAAGAATAGGAAACTGAGGCTACAATTTGAACAGGATCACCAAAAGTGGACAATAGTAGATTGGAAAAACGTTACCTGGTTTGATGACTCTCGATTTCAGCTGCGACATTCGGATGGTGGGTTCAGAATTTGGCATAAACAATATGAAAGCATGGATCCATCCTGCCTTGTATTAAGGCTGGTGGTGGTGTAATGGTGTGGGGGATATTTTCTTGGCACACTTTGGACCCCTTAGTACCAATTAAGCATCGTTTAACCGCTTCAGCACTGGAAGGATTTACCCCCTTCCTGGCCAGAGCACCTTTTGCAATATGGCACTGCGTCGCTTTAACTGACAATTGCGCGGTCGTGCTACGTTGTACTCAAACAAAATTGATGTCCTTTTTTCCCCACAAATAGAGCTTTCTTTTGGTGGTATTTGATCACCTCTGCGGTTTTTATTTTTTGCGCTATAAACAAAAAAAGAGAGACAATTTTGAAGAAAAAGCTAAATTTTTTACTTTTTGCTATAATAAATATCCCCCAAAAATATATAAAAAAACACATTTCTTTCTCAGTTTAGGCCGATATGTATTCTTCTACATATTTTTGGTAAAAAAAAAAAAAATCGCAATAAGCGTATATTGATTGCTTTGCGCAAAAGTTATAACGTCTACAAAAATAGGGGATAGATTTATGGCATTTTTATTATTAATTTTTTTTATTAGTAATGGTGGCGATCAGTGATTTTTATCATGACTGCGACATTATGGCGGACACTTTTGACACTATTTTGGGACCATTGTCATTTATACAGCGATCAGTGCTATAAAAATGCACTGATTACTGTGTAAATGACACTGGCAGGGAAGGGGTTAAACACTAGGGGGCAATCGAGGGGTTAAGTGTGTCCTAGGGAGTGATTCTAACTGTGGGGGGGATGGGCTACAACGGCGATCAATGCTCCCGATGACAGTGTCACTAGGCAGAACGGGGAAATGCCTTGTTTACATAGGCATCTCCCCACTCTGCCTCTCCATGACACGGGCCCCCCGCCGGACATCGACCCACGGGCACGGTCACGGAGTACGCGGCGGGCGCAAGCGCCCACAATGCCGTGATCTAAAGGGGACTGTATGCCCATTTGCCCAGCCGTGCCAATGTGCCGACGTACATCGCTGTGCGTTGGTCGGAATGTGGTTAAACATCACGTCCTACCTGAGTATTATTGCTGACCATGTCCATCCCTTTATGACTACAGTGTACCCTTCTTCTGATGGCTCCTTCCAGCAGGATAATGCACCATGTCACAAAGCTCAAATCATCTCACCACTGGTTTCTTGAACATGACAATGAGGTCACTGTACTCCAATGGTCTCCACAGTCACCAGATCTAATAGAGCACATTTGGGATGTGGTGGAACGGGAGAGTTGCATCATGGATGTGCAGCCGACAAATCTGCAGCAACTGTGTGATGCCATCATGTCAATATGGACCAAAATCTCTGAGGAATGTTTCCAACACCTTGTTGAATCTATGCCATGAAGAATGAAGACAGTTCTGAAGGCAAAAGGGGGTCCAAACCCGGTACTAGCAAGGTGTACCTAATAAAGTGGCCGGCGATTGTATTTCTATGTAGGTTTTAGTAAATGTACGGTATTAATATTGGAAAGCAAAACTTTACACTGATGTTTAATGTTTGTTTGTTTAAGTAATGAAATCAAAACTCGAATTTATTTTGTCTATATTGAGTGCTTATGATGTTTATTACAGTGACTTAATTACATCCCTATCAGGGTTTATCGTCTGTAACAAAATGATGTATATTACAAGGATGTCTAAAACAAAAGTTGCCCATTGCAGTGTAGAGATGAAGAAGAGGGGCCTCATAATACCTAATTAATGATGAAATTACTTTTTGATTACTGACTATGACCTAGATATAATTAATGTTTTATTGGAGCATTTTGATTACATAATTGTATGCGCTGACATTTCCTCCTGTATATTACAGAAAATGTATATTTCATGAAGCATACAGAGTAATGAAGGTGGCACAGCAAGGTTAGACATGGAAAATAAGAGTTTGGGGCAAAAATGATTTGATTGTTATGTGGGTGAGGGTGTAAAGTGAATATATTGTGTACTTTACAGGGGAACTTCACTCTCTCAATCAATATTAACTGTTTTTAATCCTTATGCTGCTAGAATTATTAAATAGATAAGAAAGTACAGTGCCTTGAAAAAGTATTCATACCCCTTGAAATTTTCCACATTTTGTCATGTTACAAAATGTGTGATAGACCAACACAAAGTGGCACATCATTGTGAAGTGGAAGGAAAATGATAAATGTTTTTCAAAATTGTTTACAAATAAATATGTGAAATGTGTGGTGTGCATTTGTATTCAGCCCCCTTTACTCTGATACCCCTAACTAAAATCTAGTGGAACCAATTGTCTTCAGAAGTCACCTAATTAGAAAATAGAGTCCACATGTGTGTAATTTAATCTCAGTATAAATACAACTGTTCCGTGAAGCCCTCAGAGGTTTGTTAGAGAACCTTAGTGAGTAAACAGTGTCATGAAGGCCAAGGAACACACCAGACGGGATAAAGTTGTGGAGAAGTTTAAAGCCAGGTTAGGTTATAGAAAAAAATATCCCAAGCTTTGAACATCTCATGGAGCACTGTTCAATCCATCATCCAAAAATGGAAACTGCAAACCCACCAAGATATGGCCTTCCACCTAAACTGACAGGCCGGGCAAGAAAAGCATTAATCAGAGAAGCAACCAAGAGGCCCATGGTAACTCTGGAGAAGCTGCAGAGATCCACAGCTCAGGTGGGAGAATCTGTCCACAGGACAACTATTAGTCGTACACTCCACAAATCTGATCTTTACGGAAGCATGGCAAGAAGAAAGTCATTGTTGAAAGACAGCCATAAGAAGTCCCATTTGCAGTTTGCGAGAAGCCATGTGGGGGACACAGCAAACATGTGGAAGAAGGTGCTCTGGTCAGATGAGACCAAAATTGAACTTTTTGGCCCAGAAGCAAAACTCTATGTGTGGTGGAAAACTAACACTGCACATCACCCTGAACACACCATCCCCACCGTGAAACATGGTGGTGGCAGCATCATGTTGTGGGGATGCTTTTCTTCAGCAGGGACAGGGAAGTTGGTCAGAGTTGATGGGAAGATGGATGGAGCCAAATACAGGGCAATCTTAGAAGAAAACCTGTTAGAGTCTGCAAAAGACTTGAGACTGGGGTGGAGGTTCACCTTCCAGCAGGACAACGACCCTAAACATACAGCCAGAGCTACAATGGAATGGTTTAGATCAAAGCATATTCATGTGTTAGAATGGCCCAGTCAAAGTCCAGACACAAATCCAATTGAGAATCTGTGGCAAGACTTGAAAATTGCTGTTCACAGACACTCTCCATCCAATCTGACAGATCTTGAGCTATTGTGCAAAGAAGAATGGGCAAAAATGTCACTCTATAGATGTGCAAAGCTGGTAGAGACATCCCAAAAAAAAGACTTGCAGCTGTAATTGCAGTGAAAGACGGTTCTACAAAGTATTGACTCAGGGGGGCTGAATACAAATACACGCCACACTTTTCACATATTTATTTGTAAAAAAATTTGAAAACCATTTATCATTTTCCTTCCACTTCACAATTATGTGCCACTTTGTGTTGGTCCATCACATAAAATCCCAATAAAATACATTTAAATTTTTGGTTGTAGCCGGGAGGGAGGGGTGGGGGGGTCAGCAAACAAACCACACAAACCACCCCCCCCCCCCTCCAGCGATGGCGGCGGCAATCAGACCACCTTACCCCCCCTCGGGTGGTACTGACACGGTTGGGCAGCGATGCAGAGCAGAAATATTGCTCTGGTGCTCCAATGACAGTGGCCATCTTCCCTTCCAGATCTACCCGTACATCCTCCCCGGTACCGGCAAATACAATTGCATCCTCCCCTCTCGACCAATCTTGCTCCTCCCGCTTGGCTGGGAGTAGAAGCAGGAAGACAATAGCGAATATTAATTGGCTATTGTCACACATCTGGGTGGGCTGTGGGAGCAGTGCTCTGTGCCCTGAGCCCACCCTATTTTGAAGCTAATTGGAGCCTCAGGCTACACAAAAAAACTTTGGAATTCATGCTTGGATTAGGGGGGTGGTCCCCCTGCGCTCCGTATAGCGTGGCTGCCACTGCTTTCAATATTTAAAATTATTTAAATATCATTTTGGTTTGTGATTCTTGGATAAAGTGTTGTTTCACTTAAATGGGAGCTTATTTTGTTTTTACTTTGAATCCCAACCCTGGGTTATTTTTTTTAAACCTCCCCTCTAATGCTGCAGTACTCACCTTCAATCCAGAGCCGTCCCACTCTGTACCTGTTTTCTGCCACAAGATATCTTCTGGACTGAATGATTCCTAGAGCACAGGATATCATGGCCCTGTCCCGTGAGGGGACATTGCTGCAGTGCACTGTACTATCATTGTATTAATGCACCGCGCAGTGCAGAAAAAGGTAAGAAAAAAAAAGCATGACAAACTGCTGGGGTAAGCCTCAAAGAGGGGAGGGGGTCCTCTGGGGGAGGGGGAGCACATATGAGATTGTACTTATTAGATTGTAAGCTCTTCTGAGCAGGGCCCTCTTAATCCTCTTGTATTTTATTGTATTATAACTGTATTTTCTCCCTTTTGTATTGTAAAGCGCTGCGTAAACTGTAGGCGCTATATAAATCCTGTATTATAATAATAATAATAATAATATAACTGCCCCCATACACATATATAGCTAAAAACTATATTTAGGAACCAGCTTTTTAAAACACTTATACGTTTACTTACTTGAAACCGATATCTTTCCCATTTCTGGTAAAGAAAAAAAAAAACATGAAAAGCATATAAGCATCTTCTTTACAGGAAATCTGTTGATATGTATAACTTCAACCCTTTGTTAAAGTAAGCAAGTGTAATTTTATTGCCTTAAAAAGGCACTGAAATGTTACCATTTTAGTTTTATTTTAAAAGGTTAAAAGATTTAAATGGTTAAAGAGAATAACTGGCCCCCATCCAAGTGGAAATAGAGAGCTGCAATGTTAAGAATCAGCTGCAGTACCACCTACTGGTGAGTCTGAGATTACAGTCTAGTCCTTCGGTTACGCTGACCTCCTTTCAGTGGTACCTAATCACAAGTGAAATCTGTCCAAAAGTAAACTTATGCCGCGTACACATGATCGGAATTTTGGCCCACAAAAGACCGATGAGAGTTTTTCGCCGGAAAATGCGACCGTGTGTATGCTCCATCGGACTTTTGCTGGCCGAATTCCAGCCAGCAAAAGATTGAGAGCATGTTCTCAATTTTTCGGTCAGAAAAAGTTCCTATCCGAAAATGCAATCGTCTGCGGCAATTCTGACGCGCAAAATTCCTACGCATGCTCGGAAACAATTCGACGCATGCTCGGAAGCATTGAACTTCATTTTCTAATTTTCTCGGCTCGTCGTAGTGTTGTACGTCACCGCGTTCTTGACGGTCGTAAGTTCAGCAAACTTTTGCGTGACCGTGTGTGTGCAAGGCAAACTTGAACGGAATCCCGTCGGAAAAGCCATCATATCTTTTTCCGTTGAGAAGTCCGATCGTGTGTACGCGGCATAAGAGGGTAAAAGCTGGCTACACATACAGTTTTTATAATTCAATTTCCTTTAGATTTACCTACAACTATTTAGTGCAAAGGCCTGCCTGATTGCATACAATTTAAAAGTTTGACCTCATATTATAAGGTTATGGTAAATCTAAAGGAAAATTGTACCAGAAAATGGTATAATGTGTAGCCAGCTTTATTGCCCCATTTTTTTTTTAAAGATGACTGAAATGGCATTTTAATAAAAATCGATTCCTCTTCTTTTCCTCTGGAAAACTCTTTACCCTTTTGAAAATCAAGACAGACATGAGGGAGAGCCTATGTAGTAACTCATGGCAATAAGATTTTGGTTCATTATAGTCACTAGAAAGTGCTTGCTATAAGTTAAAGTGGTAGTAAACCGCACCAATTTTTTTTTTTTTTTTTTTTTGAACCCTACAAGATAAAGGCATAATGTGCTAATATGCATCTCATACTAGCCCGTTATGAAATACTTACCTTAGAACGAAGCCTTTCAACGCTGTGCTGTCACTGCTGACAGGCGCTTCCATCTTCACCCGGTCTTCCTTCCAGGTTTGCGTCCTCCGGACATCTGATTGGCAGCGCCACGATGAGTTTACTCCCACAGATGCGCGTGGGAGTCACAGAGCGTGGCACGGAGCTCTGAAGGGACGGCACGCGTACACCGTTCCTTCAGAGCACATGTGCCGGTGACTTCATCGGTTGCATGCAGTGTGAATATCTCCTAAACGGTGCACGTCTAGGAGATATTTACTGTACCTACAGGTAAGACTTATTATTGGATTACCTGTAGGTACAACGCTTACTTCCACTTTAATTAATGACCACATTAAGTAGAAGGATTAGGAGGCAAAATGAATCCTCGTCTACATCTGTTACTAGTATGGTTTCACTTAAAGTTTTATTCAAGTTCATACATGTTTAACTACTTCAGCCCCAGAAGGTTTAACCCCCTTCATAACCAGGCCATTTTTTGTGATACGGAACTGTGTTACTTTAATTGACGGTTGCATGGTCGTGTGACGCTGTACACAAATAGAGCTTTCTTTTGGTGGTATTTGATCACCTCTGCGGTTTTTATTTTTGTGCTATAAACAAAGAAAGACTGACAATTTTTTTTAAAAAACTATATTTTTTACTTTCTGCTATAAAACATATCCAATAAAAAATTGTAAAAATCTAATTTCTTCATCAATTTAGGCCAATATGTATTATGCTACATATTTTTGGTAAAAAAAAAAATCCCAATAAGTGTATATTGATTGCTTTGTGCAAAGTTATATCGTCTACAAACTATGGGATATTTTTATTGAATTTATATTTATTTATTTATTTTACTAGTGATGGCGGCAGTCAGCGACTTTTAGCGGGACTGCAACATTGCGGTGGACAAATCGTACACTAAGTGACACTTTTGACACTTTTTTGGGGATCAGTGACACTAATACAGTGATCAGTGCTAAATAATATGCAGCTGTCACTGTACTAATGAAAGAGAAGCAGGATCTCCCAATCTATGTATAGCGTAGGACCCACTAATCATGGGGTACTTTGTCGCAGTAAGTGGGCTTAAGCACCATATAGCAATATGGTGTGACCAAATCCCCATATTTTTTGATAATGTTTTTTGAAAGTGTCTTGGTGTATTTAATAAGCCTTGCTGGAGGTAAATGCCTTGTTTACATAGGCAGACCGCTGTTCTGTCTGCCTCGGGAACGATCGGCGGGTCCCGGTGGACATCGTCGCGTGTACGCGCCCCCAGACTAGGAATGACAAAACCACGTACAGGTACATGATTTCACCCAGAGAGGCCACCCAGCTGCAGTAAATGTACGTGGGGCAGTCTAGAACCATTTAAACTGTTGTTTTATAAATGTGTATTTTTTACTATATGTATACAACCTGTATTTTACAAATGCACACCTATTACATGACAAAGGATTGTCAGAATTGTGGATACTGGGAATACAGAATACAGCAGTAGCAACCTGCCTTGAGGCATAGTGCAAAACCATCAGATAAGGGATGAGTCACTCAGCTGTGCATACATTACAGCTTAAGCTATTGAAGTCTATAAACAACAAGGTCTGTATCAATAGGCTGTAAAGAGATAAGGAATGCATGAAAGGGAGGGGGGGGGGGGAGCTCTGACTTCTGACTGAACAATAGAAGACATAACGTTTACTGCTTAAGCTCAAGGGGCAATTTTGGGTTTCATCTATGGGCCTATACAATCACCCAGAACTTTCTTATTAAAATAAAACTAATTACTGATATTGCCATTTGATACATTCCCTCATTTTGAACAAAGTCCCTCTGTCCCTCTTTTCTCCTTATTTGTCCCTCATTTTGGTCTATGTATATAAAATGCACTTTTAATCTTTAAAAAAGTGTTTCCCAGTGCTAAACCTTTCACCTAGTTCTAAATTGCTGCATTTGTAAATTTTAAAAGCCACTATAAAGGAATAGTAGTGGTAAAAAAAAAGCCCTTGTGGATTTAATTAACCTTTTTTTGGGTTAATTCTCATTTAAGGGGGTGTGGCAGGGGGCGTGTCCAATGCCTAGATACCGGTACATTTGTTAGTAGGTGTCCCTCTTTCCCATCTCAAAATGTTGGGAGGTATGTTTGGACTGTAGAACTTTGAGTAGTCCAACACAAGTTCCAGAAAAGAAACGAGACACATTCATGGTATCACATGTAGAAGATCAGGAGGTTTCTTCATAGATCAAGGGGCACAAAAGTATATCAATCTTAAAGCACGCTTATGAATGCCTCTTTGAATAATCCTCCAAATTTTCTGCATGTGACTTGCTTTGTTTGTTTACTGGATGTACTGTTAATACTTATAATACAAACCAAGACATAATGTTTATTTGTGATAAGCAATGGTTTATTTTGACGGTATTAACTTTTGAGAGTTATATAATAAAATGCTAATTTTATTTTGCAATGCATCCTCTATCATGGTGCCAGCTGTGTGTTTCTGGTACAAAGCGGGGCAAAGCTATTTACAAATAAAATTAACAATCTACATATTTTTTTACATTTCACTTTTTTTTTTTTTTTTTTTTAAGATTTCCCTATATAAAAGGAATTGAAGTTAACAAAAATATCTTGGTACAAATACTTGTATACATTTTTTTTTTTTTTAAATCAGCAAAAACAAAATGGCCAAGGGCAGGACAGGGCAGAGTTTATCTAAGAATTAAATAGGAATGACTTACTAAAACTCTAAACGTTCTTTCTACATTCAGGTTTACTTCAACAACCCCTGTTAAAAAAAAATGTAGATATATTTAGAATAATTGCTATTGAAAACCACAGATAACTACAATTTATGGATTTTTATATACATTATAACCAGCACTGAGCAGAAACGTCTGCTTCTGCCCATCTGTGCTCAAAGTGCTGAACGGAAAAACAGCACTGACTTTATCTGCCTACACCCCAACCAGGGAAAAAAGTCCCTCCTCTGCTCCCACCTCCCGGGCCCCTACTGTGAACTTGATGGGGCCCAGGAAAATGTCATTTAAGCCTGGGTTAGCGAGTAGGAGTGGGGGTGTGGTCTAGTAAAATCCATTTATTAATTTAGGCAAAAATGAAGAATACAGCTGCTCTGAGGGAGGCCCTCTTTAGCTGATGGGGCCTGGGCCCGGTACAACGGGACTGATATTACTGCCTTATCAGCAGCTCTGGCTACACAGATCAGGACCTTATACTGAGGCTGCTATACCGATGGCAGGCCCTATAAGCTGCAAGTGTGGACATTAGATGAGAAGGATTCTAGGACATACAATGTCCTTAAATGACTAATATACAATATTTCATATTTTTATCAACTTTATTTTTTCATTGCTGACCTGAAAAAAAAGAAATGTCCAAACACAAAAAACTCCAGTATGTACAAAACCAATAAAAATTCCCTTTAAAAGGAGATTCTTAACTTGCCCTATCATAAAAATAACCCTGTTTAATTTACGTTGAGTTGTTGTCATCTTTATGGGAGATAGCTAAGACCCCTTTCACACTGAGACGCTTTGCAGGCGCTATAGCGTTAAAAATAGCGCCTGCAAAGCGCCCTGAAACAGCGGCTCCCGAGGGCTTTCACACTGGAGCGGTGTGCTGGCAGGGCATCAGAAAAAATCCTGCCATCAGCTTCTTTGGAGCGCATTAGGAGCGGTGAACTCACCACTTCTACAGCGCCCCTGCCCATTAAAATCAATGGGCAGTGCCACCGAACCTACAGCGGCGCTTTGCCGGTGGTTTTAACCCTTTTTCGCCTGCTAGCGGGGGTTAAAAGCGCCCCGCTAGCGGCCGAATAGCGCTGCAAAAAGGACAGTAAAGCGCTGCTAAAAATAGCAGCATTTTACCGCCAACGCCTGGGGCAGCTTAGTGTGAAAGTGCTCTAAAACAGAGAAAAGGGGAAATTTTGTTCTGGCTCGTATAAATGTTGTTAGCAATATTTATATGAGGGCCATAATTACCATGGTAAGCATTTTCTTTACCTTCAAGACATTTGCAGGGTGTGGCTGGGATTGAAATCACCCTTGCAACATCTCTACATTGTGCGTATTACTAGACATTGATGGCATACTGGCACTGTTATGCCATGTACACACGACCAGACTTTCCGGCAGAAAAGGTCCGACAGAATCATTCCATCGGACATTCCGATCGTGTGTGGGCTTCAATGGACTTTCACTTTCGAAAATTCTGACGGACCTAGAAAAAGAACATGTTTCAAATCTTTAGAATTAGTTCCTATTGGGAAAACCGTTTGTCTGTATGCTGTTCTGACGGACCAAAAACAACGCAAGGGCAGCTATTGGCTACTGGCTATTGAACTTCCTTTTTCTAGTCCCGTTGTACGTCATCGCGTTCTAAACGATCGGACTTTGGTGTGGTCTGGTGTAGGCAAGTCCGTTTCAGCGGAACTCCGTCGAAAAAACCGTCAGAGTTCATTCCGACGGAAAGTGAGGTCATGTGTACGTGGCATTAGATGGTTCAAAAGCATCCTGAGCTTTAGAAAATCTTGGTGAGACTGGCTGCAGGAGCTTCTTTTCTTCATGAAGATCCTGGTACTGCTGGATAGACATGTGTACTGACAAAAAAATTGTTCGTTTCTTTCATTTGTTTTTTTGCTTTCTTTGGAAATTCGAAAATTCAGAAATTCAAAAATTCTGAAATTTGAAAATGTCAGAATTTCTGAATTTCCGGATTTTCGAATTTCCGGATTTCCAAATTTTCAAATTTCAAATTTCAGAATTTCAGAATTTCAGAATTTTCGAATTTTCGAATTTCCGTTTTTCAAATTTCGAATTTTCGAATTCCAAATTTCTGAATTTTCAGAATTTGGAAATTCAGAAATTAAAAAATTTGAAAATCCAAAAATCTTAAAAAAAGAAAGAAAATCAGTAAAATTTGAAATAATAACTAACTAATGATAACTAACTATTAAATTATAGGTATTGTAATTTCCTCTCAAATTTGGCTGTTTGTGAACGCAGGGTTGCCAACTTCCCGCAGCATTTTTTACGGACAAAACATGGAAAATTTACTGGCGGAGCACATTTTTCTACTGACAACCTGAGAAATTACAGAACTCCTAGTGAAAACGTATGCCCCATACACACGGTCGGACATTGATCGGACATTCCGACAACAAAATCCATGGATTTTTTCCGACGGATGTTGGCTCAAACTTGTCTTGCATACACACGGTCACACAAAGTTGTCGGAAAATCCGATCGTTCTGAACGCGGTGACGTAAAACACGTACGTTGGGACTATAAACGGGGCAATAGCCAATAGCTTTCGTCTCTTAATTTATTCTGAGCATGCATGGCACTTTGTCCATCGGATTTGTCTACACACGATCGGAATTTAAAGGATCGGATTTTGTTGTCGGAAAGTTTTATAGCCTGCTCTCAAACTTTGTGTGTCGGAAATTCCGATGGAAAAAGTCTGATGGAGCCCACACACGGTCGAAATTTCCGACAACAAGCTCCGATCGCACATATTCCGTCAGAAAGTCCGACCGTGTGTACAGGGCATAACAGTGAATGTTTGAACAGTATACACATGATATAGAAACACTGACAATACCTATAACAAAGTAATCTGCTTGATGTATACTTAAAAAGTCAACACAGCATGAAATTATCAGCCCCTGATATTTACTGGCAGTTGTAAAAAAAAAATCAGATTTTTACAAACTGTCAGTAACTGTGTGTAACGAATGCAAATTTATCTGAAGTTACGAATTATCCGAAATAACGAATGCCGCATCTAAACAAATGGAATGGAACAAATTATTAATAAATACGGTAATAATAATAAAAAGGTTTTATTATTATTGTTATTAATTATTATTAGATCGTTACGTTCCATTCGTTTAGATACGGCATTCCTTATTTCAGACAATTCGTAACTTTGGATAAATTCGTACTCGTTACATTCACTAACAGCCAAATTTGAAAGGAAATTCCAATATCTATAATTTAATAGTTATTATTAGTTAGTTATTATTTCAGATTTTCGGGTTTCGAATTTTCAGACTTTCATTCTTATTTTCGGATTTTCAAATTTCCACATTTTTTAATTTTGAAATTTCGAATTTCCGACCTTCCGAATTTCCGGAATGTTGAATTTACGAATTCGGAATTTCGAATTTTCCAATTTCCGAAATTTTACATTTCTGAATTTCTAATTTCGGAAATTCAGAAATTTGGGAAATTTAAAAATTCGGAAATTCAGAGATTTCGGAATTAACGAATTTGTCAAAATTTGTTAAAAAACAAATTCAGAACTAAACGAATTGCACATGTCTACTGCTGGCCACAAGAGCCTCATTAGAGCCTCATTTAAGTTCCAAGTCTCAAATTCACAAAAAAGTCAATCAGTAATAAAAAGAAATGATACTCTCCCTCTTTTTCTTATTTGATAAGTAGAATTAGATCAGCAACGAGCTTATAGCAGGCTTCATGCAAACATGATGTGAAGGCAGAAGCATTTCCAGCATGTGTGGCCTACCGGCTCAATTGGCTTTTAAAATATGGCCATGACATGGGGACCCATCAGGGAAAACAAAGTAAATTAATAGCCCTGCAAAATAAAAGGCTTCCTGACACTGCAGAGAAAATTCATTTTAATGCAACGTGTCCCTCTGAGAGAATGTAAACAGGCACCAAATGTAGAAGAAATGTCATGGCACATAAGATCCAAATAGGAACCTGAAATAAAACTATTGGCTCATGGAATAAGATAGTTGGCCTCACTGGCCAATAGCGGGATCAAGTTTGTCTCACTGGCCAAAAGGTGATTCCAGATTTTCTATTGGTTGGTAAGGTTGCCCATCACAGCAAAGAGGCAGCGGATGAGAAGGGGCGGGCCACAACAAATAACTAAAGGAAATGGTCACTTCAAACAAGAAAAATCCCTTATATCAGAGAATTTATGTACAATAATGTAGATCAAGGAACTGAACAAACAGGACTGTTGTGGAAATAACTGCAGTTAGGTATACTCTTAATATTTTTATTCTCTATAAGTTCACTTTAAGCACACGTGTTTATTAAGATATGTTGAACCTCCCTTCCCTAGCAGTACTTATCCACTTTTCCTTTCCTCCCCTGCCATTCCATGTTAGTTCTGTTTGTTCACAAGGGGCTTGCCATAATTAACCCTGTCTGTATTGAGCTGGCAAATGCCATTATCAGCTGTAAACTAGTTTTGAAATCTGTCTGCAGTGTGTATGGCAGCCGGTCCAACAGAAGCCAGCCCAACGTCTGGCTTCTGTTGATAAGGCATGACCCAAAAAGGTCTGCCGATTGGCACCTGATCAGCGCTCTCAGCCGATCGCTGACTGGTCTGTTCTGGCGGGGGGGGTACATCCTTCCATCAGAACACAATAGCTCAGCGCGGGAGATTGATGTACTAGTATCAAATTGTTAGTACAGGATCTCCTCCTGAGCTCTTCAGTTTTTTTTTTTTCGTTCAGCCCGCTGGGTCGAAGGGGGAAAAAAAAAACTGCTAGTGTGTACTAGGCTTTAGAAAGGGTTACAGATTTAAAAGCTGGGCTTCTCCATTGTATGTAAATGAGTAAAAGCTGTCCTTACGCTGGCCATACACAGAGTGAATTACATCCGGCTCCTGATCAACTGGTGAAATTTGCTCAGTGGGTGGCCCTGTTGGTTGCCTCCTGTCCAATATCTGTCCACTGAAAAATCAAACAAGCTGGATGAAAAATTGGCAGCCACACAGTTTGGGTATCAAAATACATAGTTACATAGTCGGTGAGGTTGAAAAAAGACACAAGTTCATCAAGTCCAACCTATGTGTGTGATTATATGTCAGTATTACATTGTATATCCCTGTATGTTGCGGTCGTTCAGGTGCTTATCTAATAGTTTTCTTGAAGCTATCAATGCTCCCCGCTGAGACCACCGCCTGTGGAAGGGAATTCCACATCCTTGCCGCTCCTACAGTAAAGAACCCTCTACGCAGTTTAAGGTTAAACCTCTTTTCTTCTAATTTTAATGAGTGGCCACGTGTTTTGTTAAACTCTCTTCCGCAAAAAAGTTTTATTTCTATTGTAGGGTCACCAGTATGGTATTTGTAAATTGAAATCATATCCCCTCTCAAGCGTCTCTTCTACAGAGAGAATAAGTTCAGTGCTCGCAACCTTTCCTCATAACTAATATCCTCCAGACCCTTTATTAGCTTTGTTGCCCTTCTTTGTACTCGCTCCATTTCCAGTACATCCTTCCTGAGGACTGGTGTCCAGAACTGGACAGCATACTCCAGGTGCGGCCGGACCAGAGTCTGTAGAGTGGGAGAATTATCATTTTATCTCTGGAATTAATCCCCTTTTTAATGCATGCCAATATTCTGTTTGCTTTGCTAGCAGCAGCTTGCTGAGCCTATCATCTACTAGGACCCCCAGGTTCTTTTCCATCCTAGATTCCCCCAGAGGTTCTCCCCCCAGTGTATAGATTGCATTCATATTTTTGCCACCCAAATGCATTATTTTAAATTTTTCTACATTGAATCTCATTTGCCATGTAGTTGCTCACCCCATTAATTTGTTCAATAGCTGCATGAGGAGATTGGTCCATCTAAGCTGTGTAGCATGGATGGAAGAATCTGATCGATTTATATGTTAATGGCCAGCTTTAACCTTTCTATTGGGACAGACTTATTCTGAACGTGGTCAGCAATGTCTGCAGTCTGTCATTCTCACAAGAAACATCTAAAAGACTTTTTCTATTTTATTCTAGGTATGCTGTATGAATGGGAACAAACAACAAGCAAAAAGAGAGGTTTCCTCAAATTGACTGATTGAAAAGTAGAAATACACTTTAAGTCACAGCGTACACAGGACAGGGCTATGAAATCTCTCCAGGTGGCAGCAGTAGTGCTTGGTGACTGGCCCAGCGCTGTCACACAGAGTGAGTTACATTCGCCTCTATATGCTGAAATAACTGCCATTTTTATCACTTCCAGCAGCTGAACAGATTGGCTAGGGAGCAAAGGAAAGGTAGGTATATCCTGATGGGAAATGGGGGGTTTAAGCCAGTGTTAGTTTTGTTGACTAAAACAACTAAAACATTTTAGTCGACTAAATGAATATTGTTTTAGTCGACTAAAATACGACTAAAACTAAAACAACTGAGATGATTAAAATACGAGTAAAACTAATATGGCATTTTAGTCAAAAGACTAAAATGGGATTAAAACTAAAATGCCATTTTAGTCAAAAGACTAATACCCTGTACACACGATTGGACATTGATCGGACATTCCGTTCAGAATGATCGGATTTTCCGACAACTTTGTGCAACTGTGTGTATGCAAGACAAGTTTGAGCCAACATCCGTCGGAAAAAATCCATGGATTTTGTTGTTGGAATGTCCGATCAATGTCCGACCGTGTGTATAGGGCATAAGACTAAAACTGAATCGAAATTTGCTGTCAAAATGAACACTTGTTTAAGCCAACCTGTTGCATTGCTTTGCATGGGTTTGCTTTAAGACCAGCCATTGGAGGCTTAGGAGGCCCAGAAAAACTGATGGGTTCCTTGCAACTGTTTTAGATTTTGCCTTTTAGATCTCGTACAAGGACAACCCAGTGCCGTTCTTATACTTCTACAGATCTTGCACTAAATAAGCATGCCAAGTAAGCAATCCCCAAAAAAAAATTGGAGGGCAAGATGAACAGAGCAGGTCTGAGAGAAGGACACATTCACAGTGATTTACAGTTTGTCAGGTTTATATTAGACGGCAGAGGAACTGTAGAAGTTGCCAACAGCCAGTCCTGAATTATAAGCAGTGCAAGGCTTAAATATGTGCCAGGGGATGAATATTTTACAGTGAGAGAAGACTGTGCTCAGCAAGGCTTGAGAGAAAATACACCTGAGATGTTCACCGAAAATGTTTTACTTAATGCACAAGGAACTTTCAAGCTTAGATTTACTGAATAGTTTTTCTATTAATGTTAGTGAAGAGAAGGTTGGAAAGGACTGACATTGTAAAATAAATAAGCAAGAAAACAATAAAATTTATATATAAAATATTGACTAAAGGTAAACATGATGTAACAAAATGAAATTGAAATGAACGGAATGAAAGTGACTAAATATAACGATGATTCAAGGAAATGTAATGACGATCATGTATCCTCTAATCACAGTTACATTATAACTGACGGCAAAATTATTATTATTATTATTATTTTAATAGAGTGCTGAGGGATTAAAACACCTGTCAGGTTTTTACTGCTGTTTGTGCCCACTGTAGGGAGATTCACCCTCTCTATTTGTATTGCTTACCATTATCACGGCAAGTAAAAAGGAAATCCCAAATTTTGGGTTGTCCCCAGAAGAGTAATAGAGGGGAAATCTTCCAATGGTGCCACTAGTTCCTACACTCACTTCCTGTTTTGGCTATGGGATAGGAAGTAAAGGAAAATCCCCCTAATGGAACATAGATATGAAAAAACCCTTCCTTACACTATCCAGAAAAAAAAAAAGGTTTGCATTTAGGCCCGGTTTTACGCTGGTGCGACATGTGCTCCCCTTTGTCACATCACAAGTCACACCCCATTAAATGAAATGGAACCGTTCTAATAGGTGACTTGAGTCACTCCCACTTAGAAAAAGGTTCCTGCACTACTTTTGGTCCGACTTCGGCACAACTTGCATTGACTTCTGTTAACCACTTAAGGACTGAGCCTCTTTTTGAGATTTGTTGTTTATAAGTTAAAAACAGTTTTTATTTTTTTAGAAAATGACTTAAAACCCCCAAACATTATATATTTTTTTTCTAACACCCCAGAGAATAAAATGGCGGTCATTGAAATACTTTCTGTCACACCGTATTTGCGCAGCGGTCTTACAAGCGCACTTTTTTTGGAAAAAATACATTTTTTTAATTAAAAAATAAGACAACAGTAAAGTTAGCCCATTTTTTTTTATAATGTGAAAGATAATGTTACGCCGAGTAAATTGATACCCAACATGTCATGCTTCAAAATTGGGCCCACTTGTGGCGACAAATTTTTACCCTTAAAAATCTCCACAGGCGATGTTTAAAAAAATTCGACAGGTTGCATGTTTTGAGTTACACAGGAGGTCTAGGACTAGAACTATTGCTCTCGCTCTACCGATCGCGGCGATACCTCACATGTGTGGTCTGAACACAATTTTAATATGCGGGCGATACTCACGTATGCGTTCGCTTCTGCGCGAAAACTTGGCGGGACGGGCCGCTTTTCAAAATTTTTTTTTTCTTATTTATTTTACCTTTTATTTTTTATTTATACACTGTTCTTTAAAAAAAAGCATTCTGTCACTTTTATTCCTATTACAAGGAATGTAAACATCTTGTAATAGGAAAAAAGCATGACAGGACCTCTTAAATATGAGATCTGGGGTCAAACAGACCTCAGATCTCATATTTACACTAAAATGCAATAATTATTTTTTTTTTAAATGGCCCTTTAAGAGCTATGGGCGGAAGTGACGTTTTGACGTCGCTTCCGCCCTGCAATAATGGTATGGAGACGGGTGAGAGCCATCTTCCCCTCACTCGTCTCCATGCCAAGGAAGGCACAACATCCAATCGCGTCCGCCGCTGCCGACGGCTCCGGTAAGCGGTGGGGGGCACCGGAGCACGGCGGGAGGGGGGCCCCTCTCCCGCTACCGATAAAAGTGATCTCGCGGCGAATCCGCTGCACAGACCACTTTTATCTGAAAGCGGACCGCTGGCCGAAGAAGAGAATACCGGGGTTATGGCAGCTAGGTGCTGCCATAACAACTATATTCCTCTTCAAATTCAGGATGTATATCGTCATGCGGGGGTCCGTAAGTGGTAAAGCAGTTGTATGCAAGTCGTGCTGAAGTCGCACTGGGATGTCGACTTCAAAGTTGCGTGAAAGTCACGTGACTTTGAAGTTGCGGCAGTGTAAAACAGGCCTAAGTTCTACTTTAACAATTTAGAAAAGTGATTTATTGCTCTGGTACCATTAGGGTTGTGCCCACCTTTGTATTGCGCTAATGTTTGTTCAATAAAAGTGGTAAATGAAGTGTTCCATGACATAATGCTAATACTCCTCCTGTGATGAAAATCCTTGAGTTGACCTTTTCACTTTAACGTGAATGGAGCCTAATCTGGTACTAATCTGTTACTTTTACAAGAGAAACCAAAATCTAAAAATAATACCCACGCCTAGTTTAACCACATCAAAAAGCTGCTGCACTAGACAAATTCTGAATACCATAAATGTACAAAAAATGCGCGCATGCCCCTTTAAATGCAAACTTATACATATTAATCTCTGAAAACAGATATAAATATGCAGTATAAACAAAAATCAATAATCAACTCATACTTGTGCAATATAAGCATAAGATCAATATTTATACCAAATAAACATTGTCATAAGTGAAACTTTTTTGCAAGTGAAACATAAGTGAAACAAAGATTGTTTGCACATACCGTATATAATCCAGAATCCACTTAATCTCCAGGTGCCTTAAAGTGCTCGGTGATGAATAAAAACATTTAAGTGCTTCAATGTGCCAAAGTGCTTCCCCACATCAAGGCCTCCTACCAGATGGACACAATCTCACAATAAAAGAGATCAAGCACACTTTTTAAATCCACAGAAACCTACCGTTATGTTTCCACCATGTAGACTCCATCAGTGTATTGTAGCAAAGGTGTCCCCACACAGGAACCATTCAGCAGCCCTCAGACTCCAACCGCCACACAGTTCAGACCAGAACACATTTAAAACCAGAAGAAAGAACATATTCATAGTGCAGTACCATTATTGAATGGCTATGGCTCTTACAGTGTATGAGAAGTAACAAGCGGTGTACAGATTCACAAAGCACGGGTGCGGGACATGCCAGCGCACCAGTGCGTATTGACATCACCAATTCAGCTCCACCCGACGCGTTTCCCTATAAAAGGCTTCTTCTGGGAAAGGAGACTGTTTCACTTATGACAAATGTTGAAGAGAAACCAATAGTGACTCTCATAAGAACTAACAAAGCACACAGAGCACACTGTAATGCCCTACCCTATGGTCATCCCTCACACTAAGCATTGATAAACCATTTATGCAGACTGTGCAGCCTGTACAAGGCTTCCCAGGGATGTAGGGGACCATTTAAATTAGATGTGGGTTAGAGAATCCTGAGACCTTCGCTTCCTGTCATTGAGACATGTAAACCTTTTAAGTCAAGGGTGGGCAAGAAATTGGAGGCATTCTTCATTATACCGTAACTATTTTTGTGTTTTATAATATCCAGGTGGTGTAGCGAGCGCCACCTTTGCTCCCTTAACAACCTGCAGAATGCTTCTCCTGTTTCCCGCATGACACAATTACATATTATGAACCATAAGAGAGTTCGGGATTTCAAAAAGTAGAAAATATGCATTCTCATCTATCAATTGCTCTATCTATACACAGTAAACAACTGTCTATACTTGGGCAGTAGTTGAATAAGGAGTCAGAGTGCAAATATTGTTCTTGCACACATGTCTTGCACCAAGCCTCTCTAAAGGAAGCTCCTTGATTAAATACTTGCCTATTCTGCATTGGGATCCTCCAAGATGAGGACCATCATTCATGTCCCGAAAAGTACTGGTGCCAAAATCTATTGCCTCGGCCAAACTTACCCTCTACAGTATGTTAGAAAATATTATTTTTCATATTCATTTACAGTGCTTTATATTAATCCTCTAGTGGCCACGTTTCACTTTTGGGCATTATTTTTAAACACAACTATCATTAATCAATCGGCAAACAGATTGACATAGCACTATTCTTCTCATCTTCCAAGTAGTTTTACTTATATTTTTGATTTATTTTCAAGCCCGCGATGCGCAAAAACAAAAAACACCTAAGTGAACAATAAAAGTGCATCTGACCACACACAAAAAAGTGCACTTAGAAGGGTGTCTTATAGTCCCTTCAATGACCCCCAAGGTGCAGACTCCTGATGGCGGTAAGGCACACTGAGATCCACCTAGCTAAAGGGCCCGGTGGATCCTTCTCCTCATGGTCAGCCAAGGCCAACCAACGAGCAGTAGATAGGGGCTCTCCCGAAAACAGACTCCCCCCCAAGAAAGGAACCTAATGGCCGCTCATCCTCCCCCTATACTTCATAGTTGGACTGAAGACCAACACCCTACAAGCCAGAGTGAAAAGGACAACCACATATATAAGTGCAGGATGACAAACGTAGAGAGAAAATCAATATGCAAAATAAAAATTTTTTTAAAAAGAGTATCAGGGCAGGTGAATTGGCTAAGTCTTGCTGCCTGGTAACAAAAATTGCCTTGGTCTCAGCTAAATAGCTTAGCCCTTGGGGTGTTGTGCAGAAAAAGCATAGGTGCTGTAGCCTAGTGTTGTTTCACACATTTATATTAATTTATATTAATAGGTGGATGAGGCATTCCACAGGCTGTCTTTCTCTTTGCTTCTATGGAGTAGTGCTTGGGATCCTACAGGAACATATAACCCAGAAGGTTATGGTGCGAAGGAATATTATCTGGCTGTATTTATACTATTATACTATACACCAGCAGTTTTGGATGTACAGTTGAAGATTAAAGCAAAATGGAATGATTTGCTTGGCTCTGCCCACTATACTGAAATTAGAGATAATCCTTTTTTTTTTGGCTATGTGATGGAATAAGAGTATTAGAAGGCTCTGTGCTATGCACTGTCTAAAAGAGGAAAAATGAAAAGCCTCATTTAGGCCCCATTCACACCTGACGACGCTGCAGTGTGTTGTTTTTAATGCATTTTTTATTTCATTTGTGCAGCGGCACTATTCATTTTTTTCACTTTGATTGATTTGGGACTAGCATATTAGACATTACTTTATTTACTTAAACACGATTATGGCATATAGTGTAAAAGTAATATTAAAGTCTTTTTTTTTGTTTAAAAATAGCAAACACGTTATACTTACCTGCTCTGTGCAGTGGTTTTGTACAGAACAGCCCCGATCCTCCTCTTCTCGGCTTCCTTGTCGGCACTCCTGGCCAGTTCCTCCTGCTGAGGGCCCCCACAGCAAGCAGCTTGCTATGGGGGCACCCGAACCAAGCTGCTCAATAGTGCCCACTGCTGTATCTCAGTCAATGAGGAAGGAGAGTCCTGGGCTGCCTAGGCTCTTGTGCAACATCGCTGGATCAAGATGGGGTCAGGTAAGTATTAGGGGGGCTGAGGGGGGCTGAGGGGGGCTGCTTCACAAAGAAGGTTTTTTATCTTAATGTATAGAATGCATTAAGATAAAAAATCTTCTGCCTTTAGAACCACTTTAATTCATTTGAATTCCATATTTAATTCATTTGAATGGGCCTCCCTTCGCTCCAAAAATTTGCTAATGAAGCTTATGTACCAAAATTTGGCACTGAGCCAAGCGTGGCAAAAAAGTGCCACGCATGCTCAGAATAAATTAAGAGATGAAAGCTATTGGCTACTGCCTCGTTTATAGTCCCGACGTACGTGTTTTATGTCACTGCGTTCAGATTGATTGGATTTTCCGACAACTTTGTGCGATCGTGTGTATGCAAGACAAGTTTGCCCCAAAATCCGTCGGAAAAAGTCAGACGGATTTTGTGGTCGGAATGTCCGATCAATGTCCGATCGTGTGTACAGGGCATAACACTTTCCAATTAGTTTGCAGTCTGAAATTAGACATCAGTGCCATCATATCAGATCCCATGTGTACGTAAAGTGACGCATACTCTGTGTACATTTTTAATAGGGTACTTCTGATTCAACCTATTACCATTTTTTTCTCTGGTCATCTAATAAAAACAAACCATTTGATTGTGTCAAATTGATTTGGTATGCTGTTTTGTGATGGGAACGTTTGACTGGTTTCTATGGAAACAGCAAATAAGCGCCAAACAGCTTCAAAACTGCATGTTGACTTTCAAAGAAAAAAAATGTCTCTTATTAAAGATAAATACTCTGATGGTGCGGTTGTGATAGTGTGCTTTTTTTTTTCATGTGTGTTTAACATCCAATATGTGAACACAAATATGCAACAGCAATGCTTTAGTGAAGGAAGGAATATTGTAACATTAATGTAGCAGTCTTGTGCTAAAATTGGAAGGAGCTTGGTAGGCAGGACCTGTAATCTCTGTGAATGATTGAGAGGGCTCAGGATCTGATAAGGGCATGTGCTGTCTTATTAGTTATCACGTGCAATAATAAGACAAGGGAGAGATGTTTTTAAATTGAAGACAGCAAGAGTAGATAGGGTATAAACATGAGATTCAAATTCAAAATTAGAACCATTCTTTGCTTCTATATTATATCCCAAATGTAAACTCAATATGTGACAATTTCATATATTGTATATACAAATAATCATACATATAACTTATATAAAGTGCTGGTGCAAAATTGCAATCAAGTTGTTCACTAGTGCAGATAAAGTGCAAGTGGTCATGAGCCCTTGATATGAAATATCCTCCAAATCTCAATTAATACAATCCATATATTCCATAAGTGCAAATAAAGAGCAAGTGCTCATGACCCCTTTAGAAGTGTGTCCATATCCACAGTGCTCCCCACCTTCGCACCCCACACCCCAATAGTAAAGGTCAGATAAACATGTAGATATCCCAAGAGGGTTCAGAAAGGTATGACTCGTCACTCCTCCGATTACCAGGTCCTCAGCGGTACAATGACTTCATCCCATAGGATGTGATGCAAAGAGAGAGGCCTCTAGCATAATTCCGTAAAAATGTATTTAGAAAATAATCGCAATTACACTTACAAAAGGATAAAAGATTCAAGCATTTGATACTGGTCGGCGCACCACCGTAGTGTGTGTTCCAATTACCAGAACAGTGAGATAATTTCCGTAATTGGAACGCACTCCGCGGCGGTGCTTGATTCTTTTACCCTTTTGCAAGTGTAATTGTTTTTATTTTTTAAATACATTTTTATGGAATTATGCTATGGAGCTATCTCTTTGTATTACATCCTCTGTGATGAACTCATTGTACTTCTGAGGACCTGGTAATTGGAGGAGTGAGGAGTCATACCTTTCCAAACCCTCTTGGGATATCTACATCAACTTTTTTCAACCAGGGTGTCAGGGACGTGCCGGTGCCCGTCGGACGAACATGCGTGGGCGCGTGCGCATGAGGGGCTTTTCCAGGGCAGTTCTGTTGAATTCCCCACTGGGGAAGGACTCTTTAAAAGGTTGTCAGATGCTTCCATCAGGTGCTGTTCGTCTGCAGCTCTGCACCTGAGTTCCTGTATCCTGCCTGTTGTTGTTATTTGCTATTGACCCGGCTACGTCTGACTGTTCTTCTATCTCCAACCCGACCCGGCTTGCCGGACTCTGCTTATATCTTGTGACCTGTTGCGAACCTCTGCCTGCCTGCCTGACCAGTCTGTGATCATCCCTCCTGCCCCATACCTGCCTGATCTCCTGCCAAACGGACTGTCTGTCTCTGCTTTGCCTGTGTCCTGTGACGCTGCTTCCAGCCTGCTCTTCCAGCTCCAGGTTCTGCTGTGGCCATATCATCTACCTGCCTGCTTACTGATCAGCTTCTACCTGCCTGCAGCCGCAGCTCAGCCATCCCGGGGGGACATCTTCCCAGCTCCTGTGTCGGCCACCGCAAGGACCCGCATCAGGCACTCCTACCCACTGTGCTCAAGAGACCACTGTTCCCACTCCAGTGGCTCCTGAACCAGCAGAGGTCTTCTTCTACCAGTGGGGCTCAACTACCAGGTACCTAACAGTACGAACAGCCATGACTGAGCCTGCAGGAGAGACCTCTCCCATTAAGGAGATCTGTACGCACTTAGCGGCACTCGCCCAGGCCGTGAAGACCTTGCAAGAAAGCTACACCAGACTGGAGGGTCAAGTCCTGAACCTCAGTGGCCCTGGAGGTGTGGCTTCTGCCTCAGCAGCTGCCCCAGCACAGGCTGTTTCTTCTCCCTCTGTGGTCATGCTTCCACCCGAACCAAGGGTCCCCATCCCAGAAAGGTTTTCTGGTGACCGAACCAAGTTCCGGGCCTTCCGCAGCGCATGTCAACTCTACTTTGCCCTACAGCCACGGACTTTTTTCTTAGAGGCTACCAAAGTGGGATTTGTTATACCCCTCCTACAAGGAGAACCTCAGACCTGGGCCCACCGCCTGCTTGAAACTGACTCTGTACAGATCCAGTCCTTGCCCTCTTTCTTCAAAGCCATGGCCCAGTTGTACGAGGATCCTCAGCGGACTGCCACAGCCGAGTCAGCTCTGTTCGCGCTCCAGAAAGGCTGCAGACCGGCCGAGGACTATGTCACGGACTTTCGACGCTGGAGCGCGGACACTCAATGGAACAATGCAGCTTTACGCCATCAATTCCGCATGGGGTTATCCGAGAGTCTAATGGATAAGCTTGCTCGGGTTGGGATGCCCGATACCCTTGAGGAACTTATTGCCCTAACAATCCAGATTGACCGACGCCTTCGTGAACACCGGTCTGAACGTTCCTCCTAGCAAACACGCCCAATGTGGATAACTGCAAGAGTTCCGGCTCCTGCCTCCCGATACCTACCTCCCGCGTGCACAAACCCAGCCACCCCAACAACTGATGCTTCTGAACCAATGCAGCTAGGACTAATACGTTCTACTCTGCCCCCAGAAGAACGGGCGCGCAGACGCCAGCTAAACCTCTGCCTCTATTGTGGTGGAGCAGGCCACTATGTGAACAACTGCCCGGTCAAGACCCGTAAGTGTTTTTCTTCTACCCCGGCCAGTCTATCCGCTTTGACCGCCAATGCAACTCAACTTGCTCTCCCTCTCTCGTTACAGCTCCAGGGAAGAACAATTCAAGTCAACGCCATCATTGATTCTGGGGCATGTAGCTGCTTTTTTGACTCTGCCTTTGCTACTCAACAAGATCTTCCCCTGAAAGACAAGACTCATAAACTCTCAGTTTTTTTGGCCGATGGGCCCCACATAAGGTCGGGACAAGTCTCTCAAGAAACCCTTCCTCTGCCTGCCACCTGTTTATCCCAGCATAAAGAAATCCTAACTCTGGACGTTATCTCCTCTCCATTATTCCCGATCATTTTGGGCATGCCCTGGCTCCAGGCCCATAACCCCCACGTTAATTGGACTACCGGTGAAGTCAAGTTTTTGTCACCCTATTGCCAAAGACATTGTTTACCTGAACCCTCCAAATCTGCTACCACCTTACTTTGCATTGACGTTGACCAAGATCTGCTTCAAACCACACCAGAGGTCTACCGGGAGTTTGCGGATGTATTCAGTAAGAAGGGAGCGGACTCCCTGCCACTCCATCGTCCTTATGATTGCCCAATTGAGCTGCTCCCTGGGGCCGAGATTCCTTTCGGGCGCATCTTCCCGTTATCTGAAAAAGAGCAAGAAGCACTCAAGCTATACATTGATGAGAATCTCGAAAAGGGCTTTATTCGACCTTCTATCTCCCCAGCTGGTGCCGGAATATTTTTTGGTCTCCAAGAAAGATCAGACTCTTCGTCCATGTGTGGACTATCGGGAGTTAAACAAAGTCACGGTTAAAAACCGCTACCCAGTTGCCCCTGATACCTGAATTGTTTCAGAAGTTGAGGTCTGCCATCATCTTCACCAAGCTGGATTTAAGAGGAGCCTACAACCTGGTCCGCATCCGGGCCGGGGATGAATGGAAGACGCCTTTCCGGACCCGGTTTGGGCACTACAAGTATTTAGTCATGCCCTTCGGCTTATGCAATGCCCCTGCCACATTCCAGCATCTGGTCAACGACGTATTCAGGGACTTCCTGGACATCTTTGTAATCGTCTACTTGGATGACATTTTAATTTTTTTTTAAGTTCACTTAATCAACATCGGGAACATGTTCGCAGAGTCCTGGGCTGTCTTCGTTTGCACGGACTGTATGCTAAAGCGGAGAAGTGCGAATTCGAACAAGAGGACATTCAGTTTTTGGGGTTAGCGATCTCCCCAACTGGCATCAAAATGGACCCTCAGAAGGTGTCCGCCGTGCTAGATTGGCTAGCCCCTCTGGACAAGAAGGGCGTGCAGCGCTTCATTGGATTCGCAAATTTCTATAGGAAATTCATTAAGGGATTTTCTGCCATCATTTCACCCATCACGCAGTTAACCAAGCAGAACTGTCATTTTCACTGGAGTCCGGAGGCTCAGGAGGCCTTTGAAGAATTGAAAAGGCGCTTCACTTCAGCTCCGATCCTCGCCGTGGGATTCTTCTCTAGGAAACTCTCGCCGGCTGAGCGGAATTATGACGTGGGTGATTGGGAACTACTCGCTATCAAGACAGCATTGGAGGAGTGGAGGTATCTGTTAGGGGGCGCAGTTCACCCGGTTCTAATATATACCGATCACAAAAATCTAGAATACTTAAGATCTGCTAAGAGACTGAAACCCCGACAAGCTCGATGGGCCTTATTCTTTACACGTTTCTGTTTCCACATCACTTACCGGCCAGGAACTAAGAACATAAAACCAGACGCGCTATCGCGCATGTTCGATGGCCCTAAAGACCTTTCCATATCTGACACCATTCTGCCGTCAAATCATTTCTTACTTCTTCAGACGGATCTCCTGTCTTTGATCAGAGAAGCATCGCCAGAACCTTCAAGTCTCCATGGAATCACTTTAACACCTCGAGATGGATTATTGTGGAGAGGAAGTCAAATATTTGTACCGGAGAACGTCCGAGTCAAGGTGCTGACTTTTCTTCACGACCATCCACTTGCAGGACATTTTGGGGTTCGTAAGACCCTTGAACTCGTGCAACGCACTTTCTGGTGGCCTAACCTGAAAGAATTCTGCAGGAAGTACGTCAGCTCTTGTCCTGTTTGCACCCAGAACAAAACCTCCAGGAACCGAGCCTGGGGACTGTTGAGGCCATTGCCCATACCAGATAGGCCCTGGAGGATGATAGCAATGGACTTTATAGTTGAGCTACCATGCTCTGAAGGATGTCCGGCGAACTTTGTGGTCATTGATCGCCTGTCTAAGATGGCCTATTTCGTGCCCTTAAAGGGAACGCCTTCTGCTGTGGAGACGGCCCATGTCTTCATCAAGGAGATCGTCGGGCTGCACGGAGTCCCTGCAAATATAGTATCTGATAGGGGGGTGCAGTTTACTTCACGCTTCTGGAAGGCCCTGTGTGAGATCTTGAAGATTGAACTAGCCCTGTTCTCAGCATACCATCCCCAAACTAACGGGCAAACAGAAAGGACAAATCAGACATTGGAGCAATACATTAGGTGTTTTACATCTTTTGTACAAGATGATTGGGTGTCCCTGCTGCCCCTAGCGGAATTCGCTTATAATAATGCCAGCCACTCTGCCACTGGTCAGTCTCCTTTCTTTGCCAATTATGGTTTTCATGTATCTTTTTTACCTGATTTTCTTCCAGAATCCTCAGTTTCAGCGGTCCAGGACACATTACAGTTTCTCAGTCACAATAATCAGATGCTACAGGAAGCGGTATCCAAGGCACAAGCAGACAGTAAAAGGATCTTCGATCAAAAGAGAAGAGGAGATCTAAACCTTCAGCTTGGTGATAAGGTATGGCTGTCTACCAATAACATTAAATTGACTTGTCCTTCCAAAAAGTTTGCTCCTAAGTTTATTGGGCCCTTCCCGGTGAAAAGGAAGATTAATGAAGTATCCTATGAACTGTGTTTACCTGACTCACTTAAAATCCACCCTGTATTCCATGTGTCGCTATTGAAGCATGCTGTGACCGATCCCTTTCCTGATAGGGGCACCAGGGTCCCTGTACCTGTCTTGGTGGACTAAATGGAAAGGGTATGGTCCAGAGAATAATTCATGGAACCTGACAGCAATATTCACGCTAAACGTTTGATCAATGCCTATTTCTCTGCTCATCCTGAAAAGAAGAGTTGTCTGGGCATCCGGAGGCTGCCCGTTCGGAGGGGGCAATGTCAGGGACGTGCCTGTGCCCGTCGGGCGAACATGCGTGTGCGCGTGCGCATGAGGGGCTTTTCCAGGGCAGTTCAGCTGAATTCCCCACCGGGTGGCGCTAGCGCTGTTTGGCGCCAAGGACTCTTTAAAAGGTTGTCAGATGCTTCCATCAGGTGCTGTTCGTCTGCAGCTCTGCACCTGAGTTCCTGTATCCTGCCTGTTATTGTTATTTGCTATTGACCAGGCTACGTCTGACTATCCTTCTATCTCCAACCCGACCCGGCTTGCCGGACTCTGCTTATATCTTGTGACCTGTTGCGAACCTCTGCCTGCCTGCCTGACCATTCTGTGATCATCCCTCCTGCCATATACCTGCCTGATCTCCTGCCAAACGGACTGTCTGACTCTGCTTTGCCTGTGTCCTGTGACGCTGCTTCCAGCCTGCTCTTCCAGCTCCAGGTTCTGCTGCGGCCATATCATCTACCTGCCTGCTTACTGATCAGCTTCTACCTGCCTGCATCCGCAGCTCAGCCATCCCGGAGGGACGTCTTCCCAGCTCCTGTGTCGGCCACTGCAAGGACCCGCACCAGGCACTCCTACCCACTGTGCTCAAGAGACCACTGTTCCCACTCCAGTGGCTCCTGAACCAGCGCTTAGGAGAGGTCTTCTTCTACCAGTCGGGCTCAACTACCAGGTACCTAACACAGGGTGCCTTGAGTTTTCTTCAGGGTTGCCTTGGCAAAGTGCCTGAAAACTGCCCCAAAATTGTACATAAGTTGGTGGGTGGCTGAAACCTGCCTTCGTTACACAAAGCCACAGGTTTTCATTGTACACCATTACAACCTTCTAGCTGCCTCCTAACGACCAATGACATCATCAGTTAAAAGGAGGATGTCAGTTGCCTGCATATCATCCTTGTTTGACCCTCCCCTGCCCCTCTCTATCAGGTTTGGGGTCTCATTAGCAAAGTGATGGAGAAAAACTGAGGGAGAAGAGAAACATTGTTATACTAGTCAGTACCAGTTTGCAAAAGTGTATTTGCTTTGGAAGAACCAATCACTCTAATGTTGGGTGTCCTATGTGTTTTGATGTTGCTGCATTATGTAAAACTATTATGCCTTGTACACACGGTCATAATTTCCAACAGAAAAAGTCAGATGGGAGCTTTTCATCGTATATTCCAACCATGTGTATGCCCCATCAGACTTTTTACATTGAAAATTCAGACGGACTTATATATTCTATATTTTTCCGACGGAACAAATTCCTATCGGAAAAACTGCTCGTCTGTATGACGTACCAAAAATGACGCATGTTCTGAAGCAAGTACAAGACGTTGTACGTGTTGTCCCGTCATACGTGTTGTCCCATCGTACGTGTTGTCCCGTCGTACGTGTTGTCCCATCGTACGTGTTGTACGTCACCGCGTTCTTGACGGTCTGAATTTGGTGTGACCATGTGTATGCAAGACAGCTTGAACTTGAGCGGAATTCCGCCGGAAAAACCTTCAGAGTTTATTCCGACGGCAAAACCGGTCGCGTGTACAGGGCATTAGAATAGTTTTGAAGGGTGCCTTGAGATTGTCATAATGTTAAAGGGTGCCTTAACTTAAAAAAGGCTGAGAAACACTGATCTACATGTTTATCTGACCTTTACTGTTGGGGAGTGGGGAGTGAAGGCGGGGAGCACAGCACCGTCGAAACACTTCTAAAGGAGTCATCAGCACTTGCACTTTATCTGCACTTATGGAATATATGGATTGTATTAATTGAAATTTGGAGGATATTTCATAGCAAGGGCTCATTATCACTTGCGCTTTATCTGCACTAGTGAACAACTTGATTGCGATTTTGCACCAGCACTTTATATATAGTTGTATGTATGATTATTTGTAAATATATGAAATTGTCACATATTGAGTTTACATTTGGGATATGATATAGAAGCAGCACGTGGTTCTAATTTTGATATTGCACATAAGGTTTACATACCTATTTCCATAACAGCAGCTTCACATCCAGGGGCGACCCGTCCATTAAGGACGTCGCCCACTCTGTCACGCCATCCCCTATATGACAAATGGATAGATTCATGCATTGCGTTGCATTGCATGAATCTATCCATGGCTGCTGTAGCCACCCCTGATTCAGGCATCCGGACCCTTTTCGGACGCCGGGTGCCTGAATTCCAGAGGCGGGGGGTGTTTTTATGAAGCACCTGATTAGAGCCATAGGCATTGCGCTCTCAGTCCACCCAGGCGTGTTAGAAAGGCAAATTAATATGAACTGAACTGTCTCTCCGCCAATCAGGAGGCGCGTGTCTAATACAGGTCATCTGATTGGCTGAAGGCACAGGCGATCCCATTGGCCAGCTAGTAGAAGCGAAGAAGAGATGTACAGAGGACACAGGAGCCATCGCCTGACTCGTGCTACTCGTCCTGCAGCTCACCACCGTCACCCAGCAAGCGGGCAGGCGGGGCACAGTGGCTGCATATGATGGGCACAGAGGCTGCAATTGTTGGGGCACAGAGGCTGCATTTCATGGGCACAGAGGCTGCATTTCATGGGCACAGAGGCTGCATTTCATGGGCACAGTAGCTGCAATTGATGGCCACAGTGGCTGCAATTGATGGGCACAGAGGCTGCATTTCATGGGCACAGAGACTGCATATGATGGACACAGTGGCTGTATTTCATGGGCACAATGGCTGCACACGATGAACACAGAGGCTGCATTTCATTGGCACAGAGGTTGCATATGATGGGCACTGTGGCTGCATTTCATGGGCATAGATGCTGCATATGATGGGCACAGTGGCTGCATTTCATGGGCACAGTGGTTGCATTTGATGGGGCACAGTGGCTGCATTTGATGGGGCACAGTGGATGCATTTGATGGGGCACAGTGGATGCATTTGATGGGGCACAGTGGCTGCATATGATGGGCACAGTGGCTGCATTTCATGGGCACAGTGGCTGCATTTCATGGGCACAGTGGCTGCATTTGATGTTTTTGTTTCGTGATTTTTTCAGAATGTTTCCGTTTGCGTCCCCCCAAAAATTTTGAGCACCAGCCGCCACTGTTCACATCTATATTTATTTTCAGATAGTCACTAAAAGTTTTTTATATGTCCATAGCGCGGCTATATAGATAATAAACTATGAGATTCAAATTGGCAAATTTGAGAAGTTAGATTTACGGCGTTACTATTATTTTCAGTATGCAATTTGCAGTTATTCATTTCAGTAAAAGGTTTCCATTTCCTCATGTTTTCTCTCAATAATATTGAGTAATAATCTGAAAATGGCCTGTAGTCCAGATGGGCTGCCCCTTCATTTTGGCCACCGAGCAACTAGATCCCCTTCCAATTTGGCGACACACATGACTAGCCAAACTAGACAGGCTGGCATCTCATTGCTTGGGCCAAATGGGGGAATGATAGTATGGTCAGCAGATGACAGATGTTTTTTGGGCATGCCATGAAACTATTCAGTCAAATCTGAATGTGATATTTAAACAGTTAAGTGCGGTGCATAGGCTTTCTGTAGATTTTGCTGGAAAAAAAAAATGGCAGTTAAACAAGTTAATGACTTGGTGATTAGTTGGCAAGTGAAAAAAAAGCTGAGCACTTTTTACAAGTAATAACAAAGCCTACAATTTCTCTAATACTTATGTGTTTATTTCTAAAAATATACTGTAACATATTATTGACTTTATACAAAATGATATAAAGCAGTTTTGCGGGAATCTATGGCATGCAAATAATCTTTGTTCTAGACTCATCTAGAGAATGGGTGATATCCTAGCAACAGCCAATAGTTAAGCCAATGAATTGAACCTCTGGAGCCCAATGATTATTCAGCTCATGGAGCAGCAGGAGAAAAAGAAGCAAGTACTAGGCAATTAAGTTAATTTCATACATTACTAAGAGCATATTAATATTTAAAGTTAATTAAAAGGCTTTCCTCTTTCCAAGCCTACTAAGTCTAAATATTCCTTAACCAAAAGCTAAACATCATAGGTATGTGCAGCCTATTGCATTAAGGTGTGCACCCCAAAATGTATTAAAACACAGACGGTGTTAGTAGGGCAGTGGACAGTGTCAGTAGTTTTTTATTTTCATTTAATTATTTTTTTATAATATATTTTAGGAGCTAAAATATATGGGGGGGGCTTTGGTGAAAGATCACCAGGGGGAATCTGCGCCGCACGGGGTGCTAAGGGTGTGCCCAGGCACATCCGGCACACAACCCTGCGCACGCCTTTGCTAGCCATTCATGAATCAAGTTTCATACAATTCCTGCTGACTTTCAAGCTGTGAGTTGCCCTGTTGACTCGGTAAACTTTAAAGTGGTTGTAGAGCCTTACATATACCTAGTGAAGTGTCTGGCCTCAGTTGATACACAGAGAAGACACAAATCCTCCTACATAAGTTGTACCTGTTTATCTGAAGTCTTCTCTTCTCTACATCTGTTCCAAGACCAGTTTTTTTAAAGCTTGTCTGAGAGTGCAGAAAAAAGGGAGCGGGGAGCTGAAGTTACACTCTGCAGAGCTCAATGAGGAGAGCTCGGAGAGCTGATTGGAGGAAAGGGACACTCCCCCCCTCCACACAGCAAACAGGAACAGAGCTGAGGCTGTCACATCAAGTGATGTCAAGTGATTCATGCTGATAGCAGAGGAACAAATCGCCAGACAAAAGTGAAACTTAGACCGGCCAAGATTCGAACCGTGTATGGGCAGGCTGAATGCACGAAGTTGATTGATCAACTTGGGTACAACCAGTCTGCCGGATTTTACTTGCGATTATCACTAGCGGCTGCTTTAGCCGCTAGCAATAATCACTGGCTTCTCCCAGCGGGGACACCTTCCCCTGCCCTCCATCTGGGAGAATACAATGTCTCAGCAGGAGGGATTCACATTTGTTAATGTGTTAATGGGGGAATTGTGTGGATTTTTTTCCTGAAACTATGAGAAATTCGTAACGTCTATGGCCTGCCTTAGAGGTCTTAATTGAGACAAGTACACACCATAGGGATATGCTTTGCTCATATTTCATGTCTGAGGTTTACAACCACTTTAAATTAAATTAAAAATTGAAGGAACCTGGTGGAAAATAATTGTCTGAACAGTGACTGCATCCAATCAGATGTTGATATTGAAGCAGCTGCAGGAGTTGTGGCAGCCTGAATACAATTCCCGGCAGCGGAGATTCCTCTATCCATGCTGTTTAGCTTTAGAGAAATCTATGTGTCTATAGCTAGTTTTAGGCTGAGCACACATATTACAATATGATTATGCAATCAGACTGAGAAATTAATGCACTCGCTAGAGCAAATACATTAGTGTGAATGAGGCTTTATTTTGATAATATTTATTATTGTGGCCATTGAAATGAATTAACACTCAAGCACTAAATGTGCCTAGTGCGTAGGTACATTTACACACATTTATCTATCTATATATCTAGGTACCTTTTTTGCTAATCAATATACAGCTGTCACATGACCCAGCTCTTTCCCAGCCTGTCTGCAGGGAAACGGTGGGAGGAGGAGCTTCTAGTTCTCCGCTGCTGGTCACATGTAAAAAGAAAAAAAACAGCACTTAGAATACAGAGTAAAAATAAATAATTAATATCAATACACTGTTTTAAATAGTCATACAAATATGTATTTGAAATCAAATCTTTAATATTTTGGCAACAACATGGGGTGAATGGGTCTCTGCCAATCACCCCTCCAGCCTGTGTCTATTGTGTTTGTGTGTATGTGCTTAGAATAATAGGGAAATGAAGCCTCCATCAATCAATATGTAATATCCCATCCCCATTGTATTTAGCTGGTTAGTGGATATGGAGGAGGAGGGAGGGAGGGAGGGAGGGAGGGAGGTATTGGACTGTCATTTACGTGTGTATACGTCCAGATGTGTGACTCTATAGTCACATGGGCTGCTCAGAGGCGATCAAGGAGGAAATGCTCAGCATAGAAACACACTGAAAACTGAGCATGTGTAGAGCTGCCAACAGCTGCTCTGCAGAGTCTCCAGCTGCAGTGGGGACATGGAAAGGAGACATGGATAGAGAACAGCAGGATCAACCAGGTTTTTTGCAGAATGCAGAAAACAAATCTCATAGTGACTGACTGAGTATGAACAGCATGGAATACACCATTTATTGATAGTTTTGAATGATGTGGGTTTAGTGACACTTTAAAACGTCCCTGACGCTAAAATCTTTGAGAAAAGGCATACCTGTAAAAAAGGCGAGTAATCATAATTACCTTTCCTGTGACCCATGCTGTTGAACTTTGTTGCAAGCTTGAGAAATGGATGTTTGTAAAGAGTCATCCAAAGCTTTGAGAAACCCTTATAAGCCAATTTTTTTGGAGGACCATTTAAACCAAAAGCTGGTCTGTGCAAACATTTCCTGAACATATTACATGGGCCTCTGTGGTGCTCTGCTATTTGCTTGAATTGAGGCGTTTCACAACTTTGAAAGCTAACCAAAAAAAAAAGTAAATAATCTCTGTGCTAGTCCTTCCCAGAATAATAGATAATATGCAGATCTATTTCCAGAAAGTTTTGTGTCATTTAAAAAAAAAAATATTATCAGTGTGCAAATGTCACCTCCACCGTTATTTGAAATACCACTCAGCAGATGTTACGACCTCATCGCCCAAGACGATCCACTTGAAATAGCTGAGGAGAACCTGATGATACGTCTTTCTGAAGCCTTTTTCGTTGCTCAAATTGGGCAGATCTGCGCACTTTTGGCACGTTTTTATACCCATCGAAATGAATAGAAATGCTCCATTTGCATGTTTTTGTGTGCATTCGCGCGTTTTTGGTCGGTTTTCTGCTCATATGAAAAAGATGTAAAAAAGAAAATAGTAATAATATATGAGTAAATAAATGTTAAATAAATACACAAATAACTAAAAATCATCATAAATAAATAAAATGAATTAATAATATGTAATACAATACATAATACATACATAAATAATCCCCTCAACCATAAAAAAATATATTGAATACATTATTCTTATTAATAATAATAATAATAATAATAATAGTAATAATAAAATAATAATAAATAAACAACCAAACACGAATAAAAAAAGTTTTTATCACTAATAATAGTAATAATAATAATATAATTATTATTATTTGTATTATTATTCATAATAATAATTACAATACTTTATTTATTTTGTGTTAGGGTTTAGTTATTTATTATTGTATTATTATTATTTTATTTTTTAAGGGTTAGGGGTTAAAGTTAGGGGTTTATTATTTATTTATTATTACATAGTATTAATTTATTATTTATATATTGATATTTTAATTAATTTGTTAATTAATTTGTGTATTTTACTTGTACTTATTAATTTATTATTATTATTATTATTAATAGTAGTAGTAGTATTAGTATTAGTAGTATTAAAGGAGAAGTCCAGCCTGAGATCGTTTGGCTTAGCTTCTTCTATGGGTCTCAGGGGTGCAATTCGTTTTGCACTCCTGTGACCCGTTTTCAGCAGGGAGCGGTCTAAAGTCTGCTCTCTGCTGATGTCACTGGAATCAGTCCAGGCACCACGTCATCACGACAATAAAGTCTGGATCTGCCAAGTGCCTGGACTCATGCCTGTCAGCCTCTCAGCAAGCTGCTGAGAGACTGAGACGGCCGCTCCCCACCCCTTCACAGCTCAGCGCTCCAGTGAGCGTGGAGGAGCATAGAGGAGAGCTGCTGATTGGAATTTCAACAGCTCTACACTCTGGGATCTGTGACAATCGAGCCATCGGCAATGTTTGATCACTCGGTTCTCATGCTACATCCACCTAGGTAAATGGGCCAAAAAAAGAAAAAAATACATACTTCTCTTTTACCACCCTAACTGTAACAAATAAATAAATAATAAATAACCCCTAATCCTAACCCTAACCTAACCTTAAAGTGCTTATGAACCCTCAAGGTTTTTCACCTTAATGCATTCACCTTCTGTAGTGCAGCAGCCCCCCAGTTCCCCCCTAACCCTTACCTGAACCCCATCGTTCCAGCGACGGGGATGAGCACAGCAGCTCCAGCCGCTGTCTTGGATCCTCATTGGATAGATTGATAGCAGCGGGAGCCATTGGCTCCTGCTGCTGTCAATCAAATCCAGTGACACGGGAGTCGGGGCGGGTCCGGGTCCTGTTGTCTGTGTCAATGGACGCAGCAGCAGGACTCAGGAGCGCGCCCGCACGAGTGCCCTTGAGGAAAGCGCTGATGAGGGACCCCAGAAGAGGTGGATCAGGGCCACTCTGTGCAAAACCCTTGCACAGAGAAGGTAAGTATGACATGTTTGTTATTTAAAAAAAAAATGAACCTTTAATGCCCTGTACACACGGTCGGATTTTCCGACCGAAAATGTGTGATAGGACCTCGTTGTCGGAAATTCCGACCGTGTGTAGGCTCCATCACACATTTTCCATCGGAATTTCCGACACACAAAGTTTGAGCGCTTGCTATAAAATTTTCCAACAACAAAATCCGTTGTCGGAAATTCCGATCGTGTGTACACAAATCCGACACACAAATCCACGCATGCTCAGAATAAATTAAGAGACGAAAGCTATTGGCTACTGCCCCGTTTATAGTCCCCGACGTACGTGTTTTACGTCAACGCGTTCAGAACGATCGGATTTTCCAACAACTTTGTGTGACCGTGTGTATGCAAGACAAGTTTGAGTCAACATCCGTCGGAAAAAATCCATGGATTTTGTTGTCGGAATGTCCGATTAATGTCTGACCGTGTGTACAGGGCATAACGCTAACCCCTTACCCTAACAAAAAAAAAAAAAAATAATTATAATTAGAAAAAAAGAAATAAAAGCTAACGGAAAAGATTAAAACCTGAAAAACCTAGCAACAAATGATGTAACAGATGATAGTTTTCTCTATTGGCTAATAAAAAAATACTAAAGCTCAAAAAGACTGTATTAAAAACAAGCAAATTGCATATAAAAACTTGCAAAAATATCCTGGAAAAATGCTCAAAGACGCTACACTCAGGTGTGAATGCAGCCTTGCTGACAGTCGATGGCATCAGCGCTAGTGTCGGGAGAGGGGCCCACAGGAGACTCGGTTTCATTTTAAAAGGGCGCCGGGATGAGTGTGTGTGTTATGTGATTTACATGTGATAAAGAAATGTATCCGTTCTATATTCACCTAAGTGTCATCCAAAGATTGCAAAAGCAACACAGGCCATTGAAATATTACACCTTTTAATAAATTTCTGTCTGCAGCTATAGATGAGCGAAACTGCACCTTGTGATGTGATTTCATACTTGTGGAACTAAACCATAAATCCAAAGAGAGGACAAAGAGGCTACCGTAGTACTAAATTCTTTTAGTGTACATTAATATTATCAGCCTGGATGCATCCTGTGAAAACTGAAATGACAGTAAATTATGCTGTGACAAATACATAGGCTGGTAACAAACTAAACAGTTTTTTGTCTGATCTGATGAAGATTTTTTAAGTTTGGTTTGTTTCACACACTAGGATAATTGCACAATGATGAAATTGGAAAATAACAAGAAATCAGATTTTTCCAAAAGGAAAATCATTTTTGTTGGACACATTTTTTGCATGTATACCTGTCAGAAATATTATGTCCTTGCAACTTCCTCAGGACTGAACTTAATCCCAAGCAAAGTTATCATCTTTCTCAGCAATGTTCTGCAAAGTGAAAAACAACACCCCTTTGTGTAATGGAGATGAGAAAAGGGGAAGGTATTTGTAGTCTAAATCAGGCAGCAGACTAGCATGGCAACTCTGCTCCTCCATAGATACAGTGGTGAAAATAATTATTTGATCCCCTGCAGATTTTGCCCACTTACAAAGAAAACGGAAAATTGTATACTCACCTTTCCGTAATTTTCCTTTCCTGTCGCATCTCATGGCAGCATACACCTATGGGTTGTGGCTCCGCCCCCGCAACCTGATAGGACCGCGTAGCTATTAAAGTCTGAGAGAGCCCCTGCCCCAGCATTCTCCGTGTATATATACCTCACCTCAGATGGGTGGGCATTTGTATGCTGCCATGAGATGCGACAGGAAAGGAAAATTACGGAAAGGTGAGTATACAATTTTCCGTTTTCCTGTCGCATCATGGCAGCATACACCTATGGGGAATAACTCGCAAACTGGGTGGGTATGAGCAAAAGATAAGTTTTTTATTTAGAAGGTATTGAGGAGTTAGCCTGAATAATTGCTCTCCCAAATTCTACCGTGGACAATCTAGCGGAGTCCACTTTATAATGAGAGATAAAAGTGGTTTTCGAAGACCAAGTGGCTGCTTTGCAGATGGTTTCGGCTGATACCCTGCAGTAGGCCGCCCAGGAGGTCGCCATTGCCCTTGTGGAGTGTGCCCTTAAGCCCTCAGGTACTCGTGCATTGTTAGATGCGTAAGCTCTCTTAATGATCTTCACCAACCATGCTGCGATGGTGCGAGAGGTTGCTGCTTGTCCTCTTCTAAACCCATGAGGAATGACCAGTAGGTCCTCTGTCTTCCTTAAATTGCTGGTTGCCAGGAGGTAGGCCTGGATATTCGACTTTATGTCAAGCGGATGTGGATCACCCTGTTCTGTGGATAGGGTGGGGAGACATAGTTCTTGGTTAAAGTGGAAAGATGATGACACTTTCGGGATGAAGCGATCCGATGGTTTTAAGACTACTTTGTCTGGATAGAACATCAAGTATGGTTCCTTAGCCTGTAAGGCCTGAATTTCCGATACCCTTTTCGCTGATGTAATTGCTATTAGGAAAGTGACTTTGAGAGTTAGGTCCCACAGGGAAACATTCTCTAACGGAAAAAATGGCTCATGGGATAAGGCTTCCAACACTACTGAAAGATCCCATGTCGGGAAGGAAGGCTTCCTAGGTGGTCTCAGCTTTAGGCAAGCCTTCTGAAATTGGATGATGAGAGGTTCTTGAGCCCATTTCACTCCTGTCATAGCGGATAGGGCTGATACATGTACCTTCAGGGTACTAGACCTAAGACCTTTATCTAGACCTAACTGGAGAAACTCGAGGATCTGAGGAACTGATGGAGATGCCGGGTTCCAGGATTGCTGTTGTGCGACTAAGAGAAAACTCTCCCAGACCCTTTTATAGGTTTTATTGGTCGTGGATTTTCTGGCCTGGAGGAGAGTGTCTATCACTTTCTGGGAGCAACCTTGGACTAAGAAACTAGTCCTTTCAATCTCCATGCTGTTAGATGCAGCCTCTCCGGAAATGGGTGAAGGAGTTGCCCCTGCGACAGTATATCCGCTGTCATTGGGAGTGTCAGTGGTTCTGCTGTGCTCAATTGGAGGAGCGTCGTAAACCATGGTCGTCTCGGCCAAAATGGGAGGACTGCTAGCACTGTGGCTTTCGACCTCTTGAGTCTGAGTAAGAATCTCGGAATGGGTGGTGTTGGCGGAAATATGTACCCCAAACGGAAGTTCCAGTCGTGTTGTAGGCAATCCGTGCCTTCTGCCGATGGGAAAGGAATTCTGGCTAGATATCTCTGGCATTTCGTGTTGACCGGTGTTGCCGCCAGGTCTATATCCGGTATCCCCCAGGTCTGGGTTATGAGGGTAAAGGCTTGGTGACTTAAGGCCCACTCGTTGTTTGATACAAAGGTCCGACTTAGGGAGTCGGCTAGTTGATTTTGGACTCCTGGGACATACGCTGCCGTTAATCCCGACAGCTTCAGCTGTGCCCACTCGAAGACTGGACGGACTTCCCGCATCATGGAGCGACTCCTGGTGCCCCCCTGCCTGTTGATATAGGCAACTGCCACTCTGTTGTCCAATTTTAGCAGGACCTCTTTCCCCCTGAGGAGGGGGCTGAAGGCTAACAGAGCTTGGAAAGCTGCTTTCATCTCCAATATATTTGAAACCACGTTCTGTGTTCTGAATGTCCAAAGGCCCTGGACTGCGTGATGGTGGTAGTGTGCCCCCCAGCCCTTCAGGCTGGCGTCTGAAGTGATTATTTCCTGAGGAAGAGGGACTATATGCCTGCATCTCTTCAGATTGTTCAATCTGGTCCACCACCAGAGTGATTGTTTTATTTCTTTCTGGACTACGATCGGCTGAGACAATGATACCCCGTTCCATTGTTTTAACAATGATGCTTGCAGAGGTCTGGTGTTCCATTGGGCCCATTGTACCATTGGGATGGTTGCTGAGAATGACCCCAGTATGCTGAGGTACTCCCGGGCTGGTAGTGTGGTAGAGGCTAATAACTTTCTTGCCTTCTGAATGAGGCTGGGAATTTTTTCCTGCGGAAGTTCCACCGTATTGAGACGGGTGTCTAGTTCCGCCCCCAGGAATATCATTCTCTGAGTGGGCTGCAGATTGCTTTTCCCCCAGTTTATGATCCAGCCGAAGTTTTGTAGGGTGGTAATCATAATGGATCGATGCAGTAGAAGGGAATCCTGATTGTCTGCTAGCAAAAGGATGTCGTCCAGGTAATGATGGACCCTCAATCCTTGTTCTCTTAGTAAGGCTATTACTGGCAGTAAGATTTTTGTGAATGTCCTTGGAGCGGTGGAGATCCCGAACGGGAGGCTTCGGAATTGAAAATGATGTAGACCTACCGCAAAGCGGAGAAATTTTTGGAATGAGATGTGAATGGGGACGTGCAGATAGGCGTCTTGTAAATCGACGGAAAGCATCCAATCCCCGATATTCATGGCCCGAAGAATTGACTGGAGGCTCTCCATTTTGAATGTCTCGACTAAGATTGAGCGATTGAGATTCTTTAGATCTAAGACAGGGCGTAGATCCCCCGATTTCTTCTTCACCAGAAACAACGGGGAGTAGAATCCCGTTGACCTTTGGGATATTGGAACTTCCACTATGGCTTCCTTTTGTAACAGGTCTTGGACGTACTTTGTCAGTAGCATCCTTTTTCCCGAGATGCAGGTAATCTGGTTACAGAGAATTGGTCTCTTTCCATTTGTGGCCGAACTGGACAGTGTCTATCGTCCATGGGTCCTTTATTGTATCCGCCCAGACCTGCTTGAAACTCATGAGTCTGGCCCCCACTAAAGCTGGTTGGGCGGACGCACCTTCAAAAAGACTTTTGTTCCCCTGACGCAGGGGTCTTAGACTTTTGGAGCTTGAGGAATGATGACTGGGGATTCTTCCAGTTCCTCCTATACTCTTTTCCGGGCCTGTAGGATCTTGCCTCTCTGTATTTATCTGGCAGATTTCTTCTAGAAACCGGTGGTCTCTGCTGCCTGGGCCTCCTATCTGAAGGGATGAGTCCCGATTTTCCCCCCGTGACTTTAGAAATAGCCACGTCCAGTTTTTCTCCAAAAAGGTTTACGCCATCAAAGGGTATTTTGCACCAATTGGATTTTGAGGAGGGATCTGCCGACCAGGGTTTTAACCAGAGCGCCCTTCTGGCCATTACTGAGCTTAACATTGCTCTTGAAGTGGTTTTAATTATATCCACAGAGGCTTCTGCGACAAAGTCGCCTGCAAGACTAAGTTCTTGGAGTGCTGAGATAACTTTCTCCTGCTCTATTCCTTCCGATACCAGCTTCTCGGCCATCGTGGACCAGCTTGAGATAGCCTTACCGACGGCAGCCAATGCTATTGCTGGCCTGCAAGCGCCACCTGCCGAGAGGTAGGTTCTCTTAAGATCCAGATCGATCTTTCTATCCAGGACGTCTTTGAATGTGACTGCATCCTCTATTGGAAGTGTTACGTGCCTGGCGAGGCGCATTAGGGAGGAGTCGACCACTGGAGGAGATATTAGTGGGTTGACGTTAGGCTCTTTAAGTGGATAGAGTTTTGATAATCTGTTGCTGAGGCCAGTTTTTTTCTCTGGCTTTTGCCACTCATCCTTAATTAGATCCTCAAGTTCCTCAATGAACGGGAAGTTCTCTGGGTCTTTTTTAAGATTTGGAAAGTATTTCCTCACTTTTTGAGGAGTTTCTTTTTCTTCCACCCAGTCGATCGCCTCTTTTACTGACTTCACGAATGGGTCGATCAATGAGAAGTCGAAGCCGGTGGATGCCTCTAGATCATCAGTGTCAGAGAGAGGGTCTGACGTCTTTGATGATGATGGGGCAGTGGATGAGGTACTTTGTATAGGTCTGCTGGCTTCTGGCTCTGCGACTTGTGGTGATGGATCAATTGGTTCTCTTGCCTCTGTTTCTCTGTCTTTAGTTGCCTCAATGAAGCATGTGCGACAGGCCAGTTTGTCTGGAAGTGCTGTAGCACCGCAAATCCAGCAGGAGTTCCCGGGTGGACGGGAAGGCTGGGTGACAGGAGATTTCCTGCGCGCAGGGGATTTTTATGTGGTGGGAGCGACTATGCCTTGATCTTGATCGGCTTCTCCTGCGACTTGATCTGCTCCTCCTGCGACTTGAGCGGCTTCTGCGATTTGAGCGACTTCTGCCGCGCTCTGAGCGACTCTGCCTGTGGCTTGAGCGGCTCCTTCTTGAAGGCTCCCCTCGTCTTGAATGTGACGATCTGGAAGACCTGGTGGGGCTGTTCAATTTAAACAGCATTAGTGAGGGCTCTCTTTTTCCTTCTCTTCATACTTACCCATCATCCCCTCTTACCTAGTAGGCTGGCGATGGTCTACCTGGGCAACGGTCTCCATGAAAGGTGATGAATCAACCTATAATTATATAGGTGGCTTAGCATGCATGGGATAGCAGATAGTAAACAAGCAAAGAAAAAAGCCATCATAGATCTTACCTGGGCGTGGAGATAGCAAGAGAGAGACAGGGTAGATTAGCAAAAGAAATCCGGTCAAAATTCCCCCTTACAGGCTCAGGAGAGAAGAGACAAGAAAATGCTGACATTACAGCATTTTTAAACTTGCCGCCGTCCCGGGGTGATGACGTCACGCTCGAGCATGCTCAGATGCGCTCTGAGGCCTCCGACGCCATTTTGGAAGCTGGAAAGTGGGATGTCCTGACAAGCTGGAGCTATGGAGACAGACAGGAGGGGAAGTTACCCACAGGTGCACAGAAAGGAGCTGGAGACCGCTGCGATCCATAAACCTGTTTAAGGTTTGTAATGTATTGTAACATACCCCTGAGACCATCAGAGTGGGGTTCCTTCCATTGAGCTCATTTAGAGGCTGTACAGGATAGGACTTCCACCCAGGAGAGGCTAGAACCTGGCTGGGGCGAATGTTTTAGGTAAGGGATGCATGTTTTCGGTCCTTGACAGGTGAGGAAAAAAAGGAGAATGCTGGGGCAGGGGCTCTCTCAGACTTTAATAGCTACGCGGTCCTATCAGGTTGCGGGGGCGGAGCCACAACCCATAGGTGTATGCTGCCATGATGCGACAGGAAATGAAGGGTCTATCATTTTTTATCATAGGTGTATGTTAAATGATAGAGACAGAATATAAACCAAAAATCCAGAAAAAACACGATACAAATGTTATGAAATTGAATTGCAGTTTAGTGTGTAAAATATGTATTTGATCCCCTACCAACTAACAATAATTCTGGCTCCCACAGACTGGCTACAGTATGTGCTCATGTGGTACACAGATTAGTCCCGTGAATTTAAGAAGGTGCTCCTAACGACAGCTTGTTAAAGTGGTTGTATACCCACGCATCTTAAAAAAGAAAACAAGAAAAAAAAACCCTGCAAGGCAAAGGCATATTGAGCTAGTATGCACAGCATACTAGCTCATTATGAAATACTTACTTTAGATCGAAGCCCCCATATCGCAGCCCAGTCCAGGCCGAGGGAGCTGATATCTTGCCCTCTGCATTTCTTCTGGGTTTGCGGGTCCAGCGCTGTGAGTGGCCGGAGCACAAGACATCTTCTTCCTGGCAAGGTCCGGCAGCGTCTGCCGGACCTTCAGCCGGGCATTCAGACATTAGCGGCTGCATGCAAAGGGAATATCTCCTAAACCGTAAAGGTTTAGGAGATATTAATTTTACCTACGGGAAAGCCTTATTATAGGCTTACCTGTAGGTAAAAATGAAAAATTAGGGTATACAACCACTTTAAGTGTATAAAAGACACCTGTCCACAGAATCTCATTCTTACATTCAAACCCACCATCTTGGGCAAGACCAAAGAGCTGTCAAAAGGATGTCAGGGACAAGATTGTAGACCTGCACAAGGATGGAATGGGCTACCAGACCATCAGCAAGAAGCTTGGTGAGAAGGAGACAACTGTTATGCCCTGTACACACGGTCGGACATTGATCGGACATTCCGACAACAAAATCCATGGATTTTTTCCAACGGATGTTGGCTCAAACTTGTCTTGCATACACGCGGTCACACAAAGTTGTTGATCGTTCTGAACGCGGTGACATAAAACATGTACGTCGGGACTATAAACGGGGCAGTAGCCAATAACTTTCGTCTCTTAATTTATTCTGAGCATGCATGGCACTTTGTGCGTCGGATTTGTGTACACACAATCGGAATTTCCGACAACGGATTTTGTTGTTGGAAAATTTTATAGCAAGCTCTCAAACTCTGTGTGTCGGAAATTCCTATGGAAAATGTGTGATGGAGCCTACACACGGTCGGAATTTCCGACAACAAGTTCCTATCACACATTTTCCATCGGAAAATCCTATCGTGTGTACAGGGCATTAGAGTGTTTATTCACAAATGGAAAAAATACTAAATAACCATCAATCGACGACGGTCTGGAGCTCCATGCAGGATTTCGCCTCATGGGGTAAGGATGATCATGAGAAAAGTGAGGGATAAGCCCTACACAGGAGGAGCTTGTACATGATCTAAAGGCAGTTGGGACCATAGTCACCAAACAAACCATTGGTAACACAATAGACCGCCATTGATTGAAATCCTGCAGCGTCCGCAAGGTCCCCCTACTCAAGAAGGCACATGTACAGGCCCATCTGAAGTTTGCCAATGAACAGCTAAATAATTCAGAGAAGGATTGGGAGAAAGTGTTGTGGTCAGATGAGCCGCATTGAGGGGCCAATGGATGGGGCCATGTGTTGTAAAATCTTGTCGTGGTCGTGGATGGGTCTTCCAGCATCACAATGACCCAAAACATACCGCCAAGGCAACAAAGCAGTGGCTCAAGAAGAAGCACGTTGAGGTCATGGAGCGGCCTAGCCAGTTTCCAGACCTTAATCCTAAATTTGAGGAGGGAGCTGAGGAGGGAGCTGAAACTTCAAGTTGCCAAGCGACAGCCAAGAAACCTTAAGAATTTAGAGAAGATCTCTAATGAAGAGTGGACCAAAATCTCTCCTGAGATGTGTGTGTAGCGGTAGGTGACCCTTTTTGCTAACTTTCTATGTCAGGTAAATTTAGACAGGCTTGTGCTATTACAGCAGACCTGTTGTTGTCAATTTCCATTTGAGTGGCAGGTAATTTATGTGATAGTCCGGACCAATCATTGATTTGCTTAACATTGCCCTGGGACTCTCATATAAAAGGGGGTCACATGGTGTCCGGGGGAGGAGAGCTTGAGTCCAGTCCTGCTCTGGGGAGCAAGAGAGGCAGCCTGGTTCCCGGAGGGGAAGGTGGAGGTTTTTGCCCTTTTGCGCTTCACCTTTGCGAGAAGGGTGAAGAACCGGTCCTCATGGAGGAACAGACGACATCTTACAGCATGCAGTCGCTGATGTCATTGGCCACCCCTGCGGGGAGGGGAGAGGGCCACAAAGGAGAAGAGGAACTAAGAATCATTGCAGGAGAAGTAAAGACAAGCGGAAGGAAACTGGGTGATCGATCGCTTAGGAGCGACGCACGGGCTATTGATCAAGTGAGTGAAAAGCCCCAGGGAGGGGTACTGTCCAGAGGCTGAGGGAAGTTGGTACGCAAGTCAGCAAGACAGGTGGTTGTGGCCTGTGACTTTGGGTTCAGCATTGCCCCGGGATTCCAATCAGTCAAGCGGGAAAGTTATTCAGAGTGACTCTTCTTTAGCTCAACTTGGAAGTACCTTGCAGATGGGAAGTAGTGGTAAAAAGGTAGCGGTGAAGCTGCGAGCACATATATAGAGATACAGACTGTTCTTATAAGTTCTGCAGATAAAGACGTTATTCAGAGTGACTCTTTATCGTTTATTCTCTATCAAAAATCTACTTCCATCTTCCCTGATAAAGTAATCATCCAGTTTTGAATCACTGTTATGAGTCTTTGCAAGTGAAGCAAAGGAAAAGATTAGAAAACAACCAAAGAGCATCTTAGAGAAAGTCTTTCTCCCATCTAAGTTTATGTTGATGAATAAAGCATTAAGAAAAGCATTAAGGACTGGGACTTTTAAATCTATGGGTTGCGAGGGTTGAGTGGTAAACGTGAATTACGGATATAACAAATATTCAGCCGCTCCCCTGGGAGTAAGCGCTACACGTGTAAACCTGGTAACCAACTACAAGAAATGTCTGACCTCTGTGATTGCCAATAAGGGTTTCTCCACCAAGTACTAAGTCATATTTTGCTTGGGGATCAAAAACTTATTTTAGTTACTAAACTGCAACTCAATGTATAACATTTGTATCATGTGCTTTTTCTGGATTTTTGGTTGATATTCTGTCTCTATCATTTAAAATACACCTATGGTAAAAAATTATAGACCCTTAATTTCTTTGTAAGTGGGCAAACTTACAGAATCTGCAGGGATCAAATAATTATTTTTCCCACTGTATAGTGCAGCGAGTAAGTGTTGTTGTTACCCTAGGACAGGAAGCGTGTTATTGGCAAAATTACCATGTGGTAAAAAAAACTATAAAAATAAAGCAGCTACAATTTATGGACTGGTAAGCTGAGAATTTTATATTTTTGATTTTAGGCTTAGATACGCTTTAACTTCATATGACCGGGATAGGTCTTGAGAGGTGTAGGTAAGGATTTTTTTTGTTTCCCAGTGGGTCCTATTGGGTAGATCAAAGAACAATAGAAGAACAGTGCAGGTGAGAGGAAAGGAGATGATTTTTTGAAAAATAGCCAGTTATCAAATAGCAAATGGTTTTTGGCAAAATATTTTAGAGTTGTGTACATCTCACTGGTATTGTCGAATCTTAATGAACTGGACTGATAAATTTCTTATCTGCAGCCAGCCTAGCATCTTAAGCTGGCCATACATGGATTGAAATTCAGCCGATTCAGAAGGGACCAGACAAATTTCGACCCAGGTTGTACAGAAGTCTACAAGCCTGATGGGTTTTTCGCAACCAATCAGTGCCACTGCCTATAGTCAGCAGCACTGATCATTGCATTCTGATGGCGGGGAAGGCTCCCTGTTGTCAGAGCACAATAGCACAATGGGAGGATTCCCCCCACATCAAATGTATGGATGGGGGAATCATCAAAAATGAAGAATGTATGGGCTGTCTTACACTCAACAATCACGTGATGACTAGTAATAAGCAAACCTGCCTGGGTTCAGACATGGGAACATTCAGTGAACACATTGTAAAATTTGAAGTCAAAGGCAAGCGAATTCTGAAAATCAATTCTGTCCATTTTTTAAGTTAATAGTCAGGGGCTTGACAAACAAAGGGCATGTGAAGCCTGGCAGTGACAGTGGGACATGTACCAATGTGAGAAAAAATAAATACAAATTTAATAAATACTTTTCAGAGGGGAGAGGGCCCTCCATTTTATGGAAAAAACACAAATTCTTAATTACATTCTTCAAAAATGTCTTTAACCACTTCAATACCGGGCACTTTTACCCCCCTCCTGGACAGGACAATTTTCAGCTTTCAGCGCTGTAACACTTTGAATGACAATTGCGTGGTCATGCAACACTGTACACAAACTAAATTTTTATCATTTTGTTTACACAACTAGAGCTTTCTTTTAGTGGTATTTAATCACCACTGGGTTTTTTATTTTTTCTAAATGAAAAAATACTGAACATTTAGAGGAAAAAAAACACGTTTTTCTTTGTTCCTGTTTTGCAAATAAATAATTGTTCTCCATAACTTTAGCCCAAAATGCTACATTTCTTTGGTGAAAATAAGCTAAATGAGTGTATATTATTTAGTCTTTAGGAAAGTTATAGAGTCCACAAACCAGGGCTCAGAATTTCAAGTCCTGAGCTACTAGCCAGGTCTTAAGAGTTACTCGCCACCAGTTGCCCCGCCCAACCCTACCCTACCCTGCCCCTAATTCCGCCCCTAAACACACCCTCGTAAATTATCCCATGAAATGACACTGTTAAATGTTTTATGCAGAATTAAGTTACAAAAATAAATATTAACATCAACAACTTTAACAATATTAATATAAAGCATATTTCATTGATCTGACTGTGATAAATAAAATAAGGATAAAATATGATTGGCTGCTATAGGTGCTTTACACATTATTACTGCCTTGATAAGTAAACATGCGCTACGTACAGAGTGCAGGGCTGAGGGGTGCGCTATGTACAGAGTGTAGGGCTGAGGGATGTGCTGTGTAACCCCTGGCCCTGTCTGGTAGGTTGTAGTGAGCCCCATGATTTCTAACATCACCCTTGGTCAAAGCCATAGGCCTAGTGTGGTGTGGGGATTACACACTTTGTACTAGGCCCCACAATCTGCGGTCTGTGGACATTGGGTATCTGACAGATCCGGTCAATTGGTAAATTGTTATTTATTAAACAGATCAGGACAGTCTGAGCCATGTCCCAAGCTTGGAGAACCTCTTTTATAGAAATACAGGGACAGCACAGTCATCCTGCCATCATCTGCCTTTTCCCATGTTATTCAAATGCTGACAGTACAGATCAGACGGCTGGCTGTGGACACAGACAAGTCAATTGGCAGAAGACCCATCCTATGGAAGATCTAAATATACACATTACATCCCTGTCCTGATCACCTAGGAATTGCAGATCACGGGTCCAACCAACTGGGAACATCCATCCTGGCCCATTGATTCCCACTACTAGAACTGCCTTAAATGCATGCTCAGTCTGGACTGTCAGCTTTCATGTGCTGCAGAGGGACAGGTCCCAGTAATTACCTGCATGGCCATGATCCCCTTCCTTCGCTTGTCATCCAGCCAGCAGTGCTCCTTCACCCACACAACACTACAGTAGCCTGCCTCTCCGCCTGAGCCAAGTGAAGCCGAGCCGATCCAGCCCGCCTCCCCACCCGCCGAGCCGAGTGAAGCTGAGCGGAGCCGAGCCAGCCCGCCTGAGGTGAGTGGAGCTGAGCGAAGCTGAGCCAGCCTGCCTGAGCCAGCTGAGTGGAGCCAACCTGCCTCCCCTCCCGCCGGGGCCAAGCCGCATCCCCACCCACCCTAGCCGAGTGGAGCCGAGCTGCGCCAGAACGCCTCCCCGCTGGAGTCCAGCAGAGCCGAGCCCGCCAGCTTATTTCCACTCACCAAATGCGAGCAGGCAAGTGGAAATTTTGAGGTCTGCTAAAACTATGGTATATATCTGAAAATTGATCAAACCTGATGTACTGATGGCCTATCTCATTTCGTAAGACCCGAAAATGCCAGGACAGTACAGATATCCCCCAAATGACCCCTTTTTGGAAAGTAGATAGTCCAAGGTATTTAGTAAGAGGCATGGTGGGTTTTTTGACGTTGTAATTTTTTTGTCATAATTTTTTTGAAAATTAAGAGATTAAAAAACAATTGTTTTTATATATACTGTCACCAGTGCAGTATAGAGTCATCATGTAACTGGTGTGACTGTGATCAGGGACACTGACTGGTGAATGTATGGAAATTTTTTTTTTTAATAATTTTTCTTTCCATTTTTCTATTGTTTTTATTTATTTTTAAGAGCAATATAATGTTACCATAGTAACATCATACTACTCTGGGGAAGTGATCAGGATTTTTTTTTTTTTTTTTTTTACACATTATGTTTGTTTATAGCATTTGATTGCATTGCTATAAGAAAGCATTTTACTAAATGAAACTGATTCATTCCGTTTATTTTGTTGTGATAAGCTGTAATTGGTCAACTCTAATCACATGGCACAGATGAGCTGTGATTGGTCCTGTCTGTACCATGTGATCAAATTTACCAATCACAGCTAGCAACACAATTGTTTACATCCATTGTGTACAAATCTCATGTGACCTGCTGTGATTGGTCACAGTGGTCACATGGTACCGGCAGCGAGCCGGTACTCTGATCAGTCATCAGTCCCATGGACACGGTCGGTGACAGAATGCACCGCTGCATGGCCCTTTCTGACAGGACGTCAATTGATTTTAAAGCATAACTAAACCTTTGTTTAAAAAAAAAAATAACAAACATGTCATACTTACCTCCTCTGTGCAGTTGGTTTTTGGCCCCGATCCTCCTCTTCTGGGGTCCCTCAGCGGTTCTCCTGGCTCCTCCTCTTCTCGAGTGCCCTGATGGAGAAGCGTTCTCCCTCGGGGCACTCATGGCCCCACCTCCTGGCTCCCGCATCATTGGATTTGATTGACAGCAATGGGAAACAATGGCTGCACTGCTATCAATCTATCCAATCAGGAACTGAGACATCAGCAGGCACTGGAAAGACCGGGTTCAGGTGAGTAAAAGGGTGGGTCTGGTGGGGGGGGGGGGGTGCTGCACTATAGAAGGTTTTTTGCCTTAATGCAAAAAAGGGTTTACAACCCCTTTAAAGCTACCGCCCGGCTATTGTACTATTGGCTGGCGGGAAGGTGTTAAGCTTCATGTGTTGTTGCAGAACCTTACAATTCTCTGGAAAACCATCGACACCATGTTCTGGCATTACATAATTGAATGCGTAATACATTTTTTAAATTGTGAATTATTTCTAGGCATAAAGCATCAGCACCCCTATCTGATTAATTCTAACTTGATAAAATAGCTTTTTATTTTTTTTCTGTGAGACGTTATTTTTTTTATCTAGCAGTAACATGCCAGAAATGATCAATTGAAGTAGTAAGCAGAGTGGATTTGTAATCTAAGAAAGTATACAATTCAAAATAAAATAAAGCTAAATCCCTCAACTCAAAATTGTCAAACAGTGACAAAACATGTTTCATAGCATGTGATCTTCTTTTAGTGCAGTACCACACTGCATTGTCTACAAACAAAACAAAAAAAGTCAACTCTTTGTGCACAAAAATACACAAACCCACAACCCCACATTCCAGAGATAAGGCTATTGTTATAAAGAGATAAAAATTACACAGTCATATTTCAAAGACAATAAAAAGACATATAGCACAGTGGCTATAAGCAGTTTGATTGGTCAGCAATGTAAAAGGGAAAGACAAGGCAGGTTTTAAAAATACCTGAAAAAGATATTACTTAGATTATGTCACAAACAAAAAGCAGAAATACTGGGACATGCTGCACATCACGTAAACCTTTTTAGTAGGCCACATTTGAAAATGGAGAAACAAGACATTTTTGATCAAGAAATCAAAATTACAGTGGAATGTCACAAAGCAAACACAAAGCAGAAATAATACAGAGACACACTGCACATCATGTAAGCCTTTTTAATAGGCTTCATTTGAACAGGGAGAAACAACGCTTATTTTATCCAGAAATAAAAATGGCATTGTACTGTGTCAGAGACACAAGGAAGATATATTAGAGAGGCAAGTGGCACATCTTGTAAGCACATCTTGTAATAGGCTACATTTGAAGAGAGAGAGAGATTGGCGCTTTTATCCAGAAATAGCATATATAGTGAATTATGTCAGACACACAAAATAGAACTATATACAATCAGCAAAGAATCAGTTGATGTAGAATGCATTTTGAGGTTGACACACAGAATGCAGCTTTTCATCCTACAACTCCACATCTAATGCCATGTACACACGGGCTGACTTTTCGGCAACAAAGGTCCGACAGACTTTCCGACGGACTTTGGACAGACTTTAGACGGACTTCCAACGGACTTTCAAACGAACGGACTCGCCTACACACGATCACACCAAAGTCCGACGGATTCGTACGTGATGACGTACGACCAGACTAAAATAAGGAAGTTCATAGCCAGTAGCCAATAGTTTCCCTAGCGTTGGTTTTCGTCCGTCGGACTAGCATACAGACAAGCGGATTTTTCAATAGGAACTGGGTCTGGCGGAGTTCCGACGTAAAGATTTGAAACATGTTCCAAGTCCGTCAGATTTTTGACAGAAACAGTACGCTTAAGGTCCAATGAAGCCCACACACGGTCGGATTGTCCGCCGAATTCGGTCCGTCGGACCAGTCTGGTCAAAAAGTCAGCTTGTGTGTACAGGGCATTAGTGTATATATGACACATAAAAGAGTAGGAATATCGCCCACAGACAGCATTTCAGCTGTTGTAGTATGCCACATTTTAAGCTTTACACAACACATGTAGCTGAATGGATGCAGCGTTACACAATGCATATAGGCCACATATATACAATAAACAGTAATTTTCAGACTATTATTATTATACAGGATTTATATAGTGCCAACAGTTTGTGCAGCACTTTACAACGCGAGGTCAGGACAGTACAGTTACAATATAATTCAATACAGAAGGAATCAGAGGGCCATGCTCATTAGAGCTTACAATCTAGAAGGGAGGGTCAAGTGATACAAAAGGTAATAACTGTGGAGGATGGGCTGATGGAGAAAATAAAAGTATAGTATTGCGGTGGAAGCAAGATTAGGCTTTTCTGAAGAGAATAGTTTTCAGGGATCGCCTAAAAGTGGATAGTGTTGGTGATAGTCAGACAGATTGGGGTAGGGAATTCCAGAGGATGGGAGAGCAGGAGGTCTTGGGAAGAATGAAGAGGACGATTAGGTTGATATTTTGAGACTAAGCTAGTGATGTAGCTGGGGGCTGAGTTGTAGATGGCTCTTTAAGTTATTGTTAGTATTTTAGAATTTAATACCTTGGGTGTGTGGCAGCCAATGGAGGGATTGGCAGAGAGGGGTAGTTGATGCTATTTGAGACTATAAAAGGAAAGGAATATTGTGCAGATTGCAAAAAGATTTAATTTCCAAATTTAGTGTAGGAGCAACAAAATCCATTTATATTGTATTTTTCCAATCCCTATCGTTCAAGGCCACAGATGTAGCAGTGGATGCAGATGGAGATTCTGTAGAAGAGGTGGAAAGAGAAGGACGCATAAGAGGAGTATTATGGGCCTTTAGCTGCTGACCAGTATGATTCATGTGCTGCTTCCACTGAGTTTTATAGTGGACAGTCATATGTCTCCTCATGCATATGGTACAAAATAACTTTTAGATTTACCATGGTTGGTAAACTGCAGACAGAGACTGCAAACCACTACAGTACTGTCTGAAACATGCATTTAAAAAAGGCCTAGACTGTTAAGCCCTGCGGAGCGAACCGAGGGAATCTAGTGGCCTGCACACATGGAGCAGTGTCATCCAGTGGAATAGGGCTGCTTCCTTATGCAAGCTGTCTCTGGAGGACATTTTGACTTGCAGATGTTGGGTCTCGCCCCCTCACCTTCCTCCTCTACATTTTTGGGCACCCCAGTATGCCACCTCATCTTCACCACCCTCCCCATTGCTGGAGCCCATTGGCAGTAAGCTACAGCTGCAGGAACATCCCTGTCAACTGATTCTCCCTGATGGTTGTCTCCTCCCTCTATGCTATATGTGCTCTCCTCCTCAGGATCTGATGAAATTAATTGCTGCGCATCCTCCTGCAGGAAGTGACTGATGGTGCTCTCAAATGTATAAGATTCCTTAATGCCAGTATGTAGGGCTTTGTCAGGAATGGGTAATAAAGAGGAGAAAAACGATGGTACATTTTCAACTGCTGATGACACTGCACCTAGGAGAAGGAAGGTGATGAAGGTTTTTTTTATTCATCCATCACCTCCTTGCATGCTCTATTGGTATATTATGTGTGCTGCCAGAAATAAAATGAAAACATTCCCTACCTTTTCAAGGTCGTTTGTCCGGCTTGCCCTATGGATGCATGTTGTGAATGTATAATAGATATGTAAAGCGCTGTGTAAATTGACAGTGCTATATAAGTATTAGAACTGCACAATTCTGGCCAAAATGAGAATCATGATTGTTTTGCTTAGAATAAAGATTATGATTCTAGTGGCATAACATCATCTTTCACATTATACAAAAAAATTGGGCTAACTTTACTGTTTAGTTGTTTTTTTTTTTTAATTCATTAAAGTGTATTTTTTCCCCAAAAAAATTAATTTGAAAGACCGCTGCACAAGTACAGTGTGACATAAAATATTGCAACAACCACCATTTTATTCTCTAGGGTCTCTGCTAAAAATATATATATAATGTTTGGGGGTTCTAAGTAGTTTTCTAGCAAAAATAATGATTTTAACTTGAAACCAACAAATGTCAGAAAAAGGTTTACTCTTTAAAGCAGACCTTCAGTCATTTTTTCATCTTTCCATCTATTAAATCTTCTGCCCTTGTTGTTTTAACTTTGGATAGTAAAACATTTTTTTTTCTGCCAGTAAATACCTTATACAGCCCAATTCCTGTTTCTTGTCTGGTAAAAAGCCTAGGCTTATGACATCATGCACAACTCTCTCTCTAACTCTCGTGAGAGTTTGCCAGGTAGGAAGGGGGGATGAGTCATAAGAGGGCCAATGAGAGCTGCAGAGCTGGAGGTGTGTGTCTGTCTAAATCCAGGAAGTAAACAGGCAGCAGCTTCATCTGCCCACAGTTAAAAAGGTTGCAGCCATACTCAGTGGAGGGAGATTTCTACAGCATATTTGACAAATACAGAATCACAGTATATATAAAATAATATGCAAAGTGGCTGAAGGGAAGCTTCAGAATGGCAAAGATGCTTTATTACAAATGATGTGAGCAGACTGCAGTTCGTCTTTAAGTGGTTAAACATCCCTCATTTACACACCGAAGTTCATTCCTTTGATCTAAAGGACAAAAGTTTACAATGTTTATAGTTAGTTCCGCAGCTGAGGAATGTTGTGATACTTGACAGACTGCCTGTTTTTTTTTTTTTTTTTCTTTTTACAGCTGTTGGCTTCAACAGAAAATTCTCTGCATAGAAAGAATCGGGAAAATGCTTTGTCAAGATCGCAAGGGGGAAAAATTTGCAATAACGATTCTTAACGATTAATTGTGCAGCTCTAATAAGTACCTGTAATAAATATATAGTATATGTAGCGCCACCCCGAAGGAGCTGCTTGGTGAAGGATTCCGCCTCAACTCCAAGAATGACCATAGCCCCTCTGACACACCTGGTTAAATAAAATTACTGCAAACACATTTAAGGACACATGTGGCAAATACCGTTATCCTGGCTGTGGATTATCACCAAAAATAGACACACACCTGGTAGTGATAAACAAGTTGAATATATTAGCACGGTTTAAAGCATATAGAAACTTACAACACTGTTAAACCTTGCTACAAAAAAATAATACATTAGATAAGATAACCTTCAATATTTAGCAACTGCAGATATAGAAAAGGCAGTAATCTATATGCCCTTAACACTGAGAGGGAGGAGAGAAGACTTGTCAATTTCTCAGCTCCTTCTGGGCTGCAAACACCTTTGAGAGGCAAACACACAATGAAAAGAAAAGGGTTACACAGGTACAGTAAGCACAGTTCTGTAATGTTGCAGGTCCTGAGGTGAAGAATACTAGTGCCTTCTGCTAGCAAATGGTGGGGCCCTTGTTTTAAGAGAAGGTTTAAACAAGCTTACAACAATAGTCTCAGAAGCTGGTTCAGGCTCCTGATGCTCCTAGCGATGTTGTAAGGCACTGTATCTCCTGCTGATGGCCGATCAAGATGACTGACAGCGATGACTGGCAGCGAAACTCGCAAGGTGAACAGGCAGTGGCTGCCCCGATACCCGGATGGGTATCTCGATCTCTGCTGAGCTGAGTGGTGCTGGGCTGCTGAGTAGGGTCCCTGGACTTAATAGTAGTGGACCATGTGGCTGTCTCTGCTCCTGGCTGTCCTCAGGCGTCCTCACTCCTCCGTCTCCAGGCAACACTCTTCTGGCAGACTCTAGAAAAGCTTGGCTTTCTCCCCATCTGATGCTGCCAGAGGTTCTCTCTCTGTTTCCTCGGTCTCACTTGTTTCCTCACACTTGTCACCTCACCACACTCTCTCTCTCTCCCTCTGTTACGTACCTAATAGGTAAGCCCGAATTGCAGAGGATGGCCTCTCTTACGCCTTCGACTCAAGGCCCCTGGTAGTGAAGAAAGGAGCGCAGGAGTGAGGAGTGGTACGAGTGCCTGGCAGGATCAACAGTAGAAAATCAGTCCAGCCGTCCAGGAGACTCAGGTAGGAGTTGGAAGTGTAGGCTGGAACCGAACTCAGTGGACAGGAATCAGAACAACTGGAACAGCAGATAGGCACCAAGGACTGAAACTGGATCAGCAGACCAGAACCAACAGCAGATGGATCAGGTAACAGGCACAGCAGACAGGTACAGCAGACTGGCCAGCTCAGCAGACAGGTACAGTAGACTGGATGGCTCAGCAGACAGGTACAGCAGACTGGATGGCTCAGCAGACAGGTACAGCAGACTGGATGGCTCAGCAGACAGGTACAGCAGACTGGATGGCTCAGCAGACAGGTACAGCAGACTGGATGCCTCAGCAGACAGGTACAGCAGACTGAATGGCTCAGCAGACAGGAACAGCAGACTGGATGGCTCAGCAAGCAGGGGCAGTGCACTGGGGCTGGAGCTGGATGGCTTCAGCAGGTAGGTATAGCAGACTGGAAGAGAGTCTTGGAAGGTCAGGCAAGCCGGGTCGGTTATCAGGCGGGTAACAGAAGAACAAGAGGAGCAGGCAGAAGAATCATCAGACAAGCCGGGGATCAGGTGCAAGCGGATAGCAGGAATAGTCTTCAGACAAACCAGATCAAGATAGGAAGAGGTTTCAGATTATCAGGGAACACACGGAAAGCTGCAGAGCAAACAGCAATGTTTACCTGTGTCAGTCAGGTTTAAATAGCCCGCCAGACGCTAACGCTAATCACGCTCCAATAGGCCTGGATTGCCTGTTACTGGCAGGATCTTCCTGACACCCTCTCTCTCTTCAGACCGCTCTCCTTATTCTTCTCACAGACTCTTTTTTCCGGGCTTCAGGATATCCCTCCTCCTCTCCCTGGTGTCATTGTGTGTCTCTCTCCACACTCTGGCACCTCAGTTCCTTCCCCTCACACACTCCTCCTCTCCTCACTGTTAAGTGTCACTGTGTCCCAGCAAAGGCCTTGAGCCTTGGTATCTCCCTCTCTTTTAAGCAATCTCCTCTCTTCTGTCTCCTGTCAGCACTCTCTCTCACTTTTACCTCAGTACTTCCCTCTCTTCTGTCCCCTCAGCACTTCCTGAAACTCCCCTTTTTCCTAGTGTTCTCTCTCTCTCTCTGTTTTTTGGAAGGACCAGTCAGCATCTCTCTGTCTCCATATTGTGGCCAAAAGGAGAAATTGCATTACAACATTCCTGCTACATACTCCCCCACCAAAGAACCTTTGGTCCCCAAAGGAAGGACAGGGTCTATCAATAATAATGTCCACAACCTGTTACATGCTTTCAAAATAAAATGGGAGGCAAAAACAGGTTAGTACATGTAAGAAAACAAACAATTTGCATGCACGTATGAATCTGACAGAGGAACCTCCCACCATTTGTCATAAGAGGGAAGGTTGTTCTACCCACAAGCCACCAATATTGGGATGGCCCACCTAGATGTGCCAGGGGGTGAGTTGGAGTCGCCCTCCACTAAATCTGTAGTGGGAAGGGTCGGCAGGCTGTGCGTTCTCGGAGATGTGAGGATCGCTTCTTCAGAACGAAATAAACAGAAAAATATTGCAGGTCAGCTTTTTTGGTGGGCAAATTGTTCGCTTTCCTCTCTGTTCTTTGGGCCCAGGCGTTTCGGGTATAGTAGCCTCTTTCTCTGATGCTGCAGAAGGTTGAGGAGCTTCTATCTCCTCTACAGTTGGAGAGCTCAGAAAGTCTCCTTGGCTTGTCAAGGGTTGTCTCTGTGGGATAAACTCTGGAGCCTCAGGCCTGAGGGTTCCCGCATCTGCTTCTCTGGGAGAAAGGGGAGTGGCAGTCTCTGCCAGCGTAGACTGCCACAGCCAATCCATGCCCATTTCTTCATCCTCACTGTCTTCTGCATCCATGTTTGTTTGCAAGGATTGGGACCTGGTTACTGGAGGTGATTCCTGAGAGATGGTTTGAGTCGGCTGTTGATTTGGTTGATGAGGTATAAGAACTGTTTCTGATAAAGGTAGCAGATGATTCCGGTGCCAGGTCTTTAGTGGGCCTGTGCTTCCTTCTGGGCAAATCTGGTATACTGGCAGTCCTGGCAACTGCTTACAGATGATGTAGGGCTGCGACTTCCACCAATCAGCCAGTTTGTGTTTCCCAGGGATGCCCAAGTTCCTCAGTAACACTCTGTCACCAGGCTGCAAATCATGTACTCTCACCTTTAGGTCAAAGGGTAGGCTTGTTTCGCTGGCCCCGGGTGTCTGAGGTAGCCTGGGCTTTCTCATATGCTTTCCTCAGGCTGTCCACATATCTTCTGTGTGACACCATCAAGCTATGATCTAAAGAGGTGCCAAATGCTAAGTCCACCGGCAGTCGAGCTTCCCTACTGAACATCAGCCTATATGGTGAAAAGCCAGTGGCATTGTTTTCATATGGTATTATATGCGTGTACAATAGCTGCAATGTGCCTGCTCCAATGCTGTTTCTTTTCAGCCTATTCCTTCAGCGGAGACAACATGGCCAAGGTAATTAACTGAAGGCGGGTAAAACTGACATTTTTCCAGGGACAGCTTCAAACCCTCATCATGGAGTCTCCTCAGAACCTTCTCCAGACACTCTTCATGTTCTCCGAGAGTTTTGCCGAAGGCGATGATATCATCCAGATACACCAACACTTCGATTAGGTTCATGTCCCCTACTGTCTTCTCCATCAGTCTCTGGAACATTGCTGGGGCACCGGACAGACCTTGGGGCATCCTATCAAACTCGAAGAACCCTACTGGGGTGATAAAAGATGTTTTTTCCCTGTCCTCAGGGTGCATCGGGATTTGATAGTACCCACTCTTCAGATCCAGCACACTAAACCACTTCATCCCCTCTGTAGGGCATCTTCTATCCTTGGGTGGTGTACTGATCAGGGATGGTCCTCCTGTTGAGAGTTCCGATAATCGATGCACAGCCTCAGGGACCCATTTTTCTTTCGCACCACCACTATGGGGGAGGCATAAGGGCTCCTAGACTCCCTGACGATGCCTGATCTCTTCAATTCTGCCAGCTGCTCATATAAATCTTCTAGGTCCCCCAAAGGGATCCGTCTGACTCTTTCCCTAAATGGCCTGTCTTCCTGAAGGCGAATCCTGTGCTGGGCACTTTTCGCACACCCCACATCAAACTTATCTTTCGAGAACATATTCTGCCATCTCAGGAGCTGGGCTTTGACCTTTTCTTTCCACTCAGGTGATAGTGTGGTGTTTTGTGGGTAAAACTGTTCTATGGAGATTTCTTGCTTCTCTCCCTTCCCCAAATCAGATGGTGAGACTGGGGTGGCTGGATTAACTTGTCCTAACAGTATTCGGGCTTGCCATTTCAACGGCAAGGCCGTAACATTCCAGATGCTGATAGGGATCTTCCAGAGACCCCATTGCAGAGCCCTAATTGATATGACTTCTGGGATCACCTCCACTCCCGTGTCCTCTCCCTGGCAGTCAGCTTCAAGGACAACAAAGGGGCCCCGTTGTTCTCAATTGAGCTTAACTGAAGCTTGTAGACACACCACCTCTCCAAGTTGTAGTATCTTCTCACTTCTGTCCAATCGCCCAATCTTCCCCACTCCTCAGCTGGGGCTCTCTGTTCTTTGACTAGCTGCTGATACACTTGTCTCAGCATAGGGTGTATGCCTTTGGTTGGGGTATCAGACGTCAATACAAGAGGAGTAAGCAGCCTTCTGACAAGGTCAATGTTTGTTCCTATTATCAGAGAACTCTTGTTGGCTCCTGATGAGTGAGGGCATACAACGGCTAAGGTACCAAACGTTTCTTTTTGTTCCGTCACAGAGGGGTCAAAAATCAACTTGACCGGTAAGTATCCATTATATTGAAAATTTTGGGTTCCAATACCTCATATCTCCAGTTCCTCCAATTTCTGCAGGGGTAAGTATTTGAGGTGCTGGTAGTAAAAGTCTCTATATAGCAGGGTAACTTGCGCCCCCCTGTCCAGAAGGGCCTATGTAAAGATGCCTTCTACTTGAATTGACACGATGGGAGAAGGTCCCACAAGTTTGTCAGGGAATCTACCAGGAGTAGGGTAGTTATTTTGTCCTGTCGTCTATATTCATACCCAATTCTTGATGGGCTTCGGGTTTTGCTTGCGTCTCCGTTGGGCCCCAGAGGGTTGATGTGCATCTACTCTCGATAACCGGGCACCTGAGGTCAAAGAAAGGGGGTTGTATGGTTGCTCGGAAACAGCAGCGGGGCCCTTTGTATAGATTTTGGCTTCCACTGCAGTTTCTTTGAGTCTTTGATTATGGAGCTAACGGTTTTAGGTGAGCATCTGGTTGGCTCCTTCACCGGGGCCCCCTGAAGTTTCCCGCTGGCTTTGGATGCTGGGTTTCAGACTTCGGTGGGCTTGGACAAATACATTGGTAGTGCCCCACTTCTCCACAGTTGAAGCAAACCCCTCGATTAATTGGCTTCTCGACTTGGACAGCCATAAGTTTTGTTCACCCAAACACGTCTTGCAGAACACTCAAGTAGTCCTGAGCAGTACAATCCTATTTGCTGAGTTTTAAATTGCAAAGGGCTTCTGAGGCAGGCCCCCTTAAGCTCTCAGTAACTCTCTCGGCCTCGGGAGCGTCCTATTCATCTAAAGCTTGAATGGCTTGCTCCGGCTACTCCTCAAAGCTGTCCTCTCCGGCTGGCACTGGTTGCTTTCCTGAAAAAGCCCTCAATTTTCTATATCCGGACCCAGTGTATGTAGGGTTACTCTTTTAGCACTTTTCCCACAAAGGCTCCCAAGGCAGCAATAAACTCTGGTCCTATCATTGCTACAGGTGTCGGTGGGGTAGCGTCCTCCTACGATGCTGCTTGTCTCGAACTTTCTGGGCTCACATCCAATTCATTCAGCTAGATCAGATGAGCTTCGACATTGTCAGTCAACCGTACACTGGCCCTTTGGAAACAAGTAGGGATCCCTTTCCTCCACTCTATCAGGGCATACGTGCTGGAGTTCTCTTGATCTGGCTTAATGTCTATGACCCACGCCTTCTGATCTGGGACTAGTGTCTTCACAGCTTGACTGATCCATTTTTCAGTCCAGGCCATCCCAGGGATGTCGATTTACAACTCTTGACTCCCGTTCACCATTTTCCCCATCACACCACTGGGTTGCAGCGGCAGGGTCCATCTTGACACTCTGGGGTGTTTTCTTGGAGATTTGCTAGTAGAAAAGAGGATCCCAAACAAGCCCCCATGTGTAGCGCCACCCCCGAAGGAGCCGCTTGGTAAATTTGGATTCTCTGATCTCCGCCTCAACTCCAGGAATGACCTCAGCCCCTCTGACACAGCTGGTTAAATAAAACTACTGCAAACACATTTAAGGTCACATGTGATAAATACCGTTATCCTGGCTGTGGTTTATCACCAAAAACAGACACACACCTGATAGTGATAAACAAGTTGAATATATTAGTATGGTTTAAAACATATGGAAACTTACAACACTGTTAAACCTTGCTACAAATAATTAATACATTATAAAAGACAACCTTCCATATTTAGCAACTGCAGGTATAGAAAGAGCAGTAATCTATATGCCCTTAACACAGGCGCTGAGAGGAAGGAGAGAAGACTTGTCAACTTCTCAGCTCCTTCTGGGCCGCAAACACCTTTGAGAGGCAAACACACAAGGAAAAGAAAAGGGTTACACAAGTACAGTAAGCACAGTTTTGTAATGTTGCAGGTCCTGAAGTGAAGAATACTAGTGTCTTCTGCTAGCAAACGGTGGGGCCCTTGTTTTAAGAGAAGGTTTAAACAAGCTTGCATGTAGAAGTAATCCTCTAGAATGTTCTATTAGGTAGAGATTTAAAAGGGCAAACTACTAGAGATGGCAGCTCCAAACAAGCATCCCGTGACACTAAAAAGGGAAATTGGTGTCTGCATGCAGTGTCAGTATGGTGTCAAGAAGGATGTTGGGTTTACACCCGCTCACCAGTCCTCTGTGCGATGACACAACAATAGTCCCAGGTGCTGGTTCAGGCTCCTGATGCTCCTAGCGATGTTGTAATGCACTGTATCTCTTGCTGATGGCCGATCGAGGTGACTGGTAGTGAAACTCGCAAGGTGAACAGGCAGCAGCCGACCCAACTACCCGGATGGGTATCTCGATCCCTGAAAGGTGTAAGTCGTCTTTGCTGAGCTGAGTGGTGCTGGGCTGCTGAGTAGGTTCCCTGGAATAAATAGTAGTGGACCACATGGCTGTCTCTGCTCCTGGCTCCCCTCAGTCACCCTCACTCCTCTGTCTTCAGGCAACACTCTCCTGGCAGTTTCTGGAAAAGCTTGGCTTTCTCCCCCTCTGAAGTTTCCAGAGTCTTTCTCTCTCTCTCAGTCTCCTCAGTCTCAGCGGTTTTCCTCACACCTGTCACCTCACCACACTCTCTCTCACTCTCCCTCTCTCTCCCCTCAGACTGCTTTTCTTATTCTCCTCACAGACTCTTTTTTCCTGGCTTCAGGATATCCCTCCTCCTCTGTTGGGGCACACCGTCCCTGGTGTCAGCGTGTGTCTCTCTCTTCACTCTGGCACCTCAGTTCCTTCCCCTCACACACTCTTACTCTCCCCACTGTTAAGTGTCACTGTGTCCCAGCAAAGGACTTTTTGAGCCTTGGTATCTCCCTCTTTTTTAAGCAATCTCCTCTACTCTGTCTCCTGTCAGCACTCTCTCTCACTTTTACCTCAGTACTTCCCTCTCTTCTGTCCCCTCAGCACTTCCTGAAACTCCCCTTTTTCACAATGTTCACTCTCTCTCTCTGTTTTCTGGAAGGACCAGTCAGCGTCTCTCTGTCTCCATCTTGTGGCCAAAGGAGAAATTGCATTACAACATTCCTGCTACATATACACTGCTCAAAAAATTAAAGGAACACTTTGAAAACACATCAGATCTCAATGGGGAAAAATATCATACTGGATATCTATACTAATATGGACTGGGTAATGTGTTAGGAACGAAAGGATGCCACATCGTTTGATGGAAATGCAAATTATCAACCTACAGAGGGCTGAATTTAAAGGCACCCCAAAAATCAAAGTGAAAAATGATTCAGCAGGCTAGGCCATTTTGCTGAAATTTCATTGCATCAACTCAAAATGGTGCTCAGTAGTTTGTATGGCCCCACATGCTTGTATGCATGGCTGACAACGTCGGGGCCTGCTCCTAATGAGACGACGGATGGTGTCCTGGGGTATTTTCTCCCAGATCTTATCAGGAACCATGAATCAGACCGAGACAGAAGTATAGTTAAATCACACTTGTTTAATAATAATAATAATAATAATAATAATAATAATGTAAACAGAGTAAGCTTAGTCAAAACAAGCCAGAGTTTAGTAACCGGATCAGATAGTCAGCCAAGCAAATGTCAGAGAGCCAGAGATAAACGTAATAGTACAGCAAGCAGGATCAGGAGCCAGAAGGAACGTCAGCTAAGCAAGTCTTCAACAGGAACGCAGGAGAAAGTCTCTGTGATGTTGACAAAGGCAAAGGCAGAGATCAAGTGAGCTGGACGACTTTAAGTAGGCAGGACTGACAAGCAGAATCAACAACAGCTGGGTAACTGTGGAGAGAGATGGGAGCTGGCAATTATCCGACAGCTGAGCGGCCAGCTCAGAGAAGGAAGGGCTGAGCCCAGCCCTGACAGATCTAGACCAGGGCATCACTGAGCTCCTGAACAGACTGAGGCGCAACCTGGCGGCGTCGGATAGACCGAAACATAATGTACCAGAGGTGTTCTATTGGATTTAGGTCAGGCGAGCATGGGGGCCATTCAATGGTATCAATTCCTTAATCCTCCAGGGACTGGCTGCATATTTTCCCCACATGAGGCCAGGCATTGTTGTGCACCAGGAGGAACCCAGGTCCCACTGCACCAGCGTAGGGTCTTACAATGGGTCCAAGGATTTCATCCAGATACCTAATGGCAGTCAGGGTGCCGCTGTCTAGCCTGTAGAGGTCTGTGTGTCCCTCCATGGATATGCCTCCCCGACCATCACTGACTCACCACCAAACCGGTCATGCTGAACGATGTCACAGACAGTATAATGTTCTCTATGGCTTCACCAGACCCTTTCATGTCTGTCACATGTGCTCAAGGTGAAGCTGCTGTCATTTGTGAAAAGCACAGGGCGCCAGTGGTGGACCTGCCAATTCTGGTGTTCAATGGCAAATGCCAATTGAGCTCCATGGTGCCCGGCAGTGAGCACAGGGCCCACTAGAGGACGTCGAGCCCGCAGGCCACCCTCATGAAGTCTGTTTCTGATTGTTTTGTCAGAGACATTCACACCAATGGCCTGCTGGAGGTAATTTTGTAAGGCTTGCACAAAGGAGCAGATACCGTTCCTGCTGATGAGTTAAGGACCTTCTATGGCCCTGTCCAGCTCTCTGTAACTGCCTGTCTCCTGGAATCTCCTCCATGCTCTTGAGACTGTGCTGGGAGACACATCAAACCTTCTGGAAATGGCACGTATTGATGTGCCATCCTGGAGCAGTTGGACTGCCTGTCCAACCTCCTAGCCAAATGCAAAACTAGTGAAAAACAGTCAGAAAAGATGAGTAGGGAGAAAAAAAAATGTCAGCTGCCTCCACCTGTAAAACCATTCCTGTTTTGGAAGTCATCTCATTGCTGCTCATCTAGTGCACCTGTTGTTAATTTCATTAACACCAAAGCCGCTTAAACTGGTTAACAACCCCCTCTGCTACTTAACTGACCAGATCAATATCCCAGGAGTTTAATTGACTTGATGCTATACTCTGATTAACAAGTGTTCCTTTAATTTTTTGAGCAGTGTATATATATATATATATATATATATATATATATATATATATATATATATATGAGATAAGGAAGGACATTTCTAGTACATATATGATACAGGAAAAAAAGAGTTGGGTGTTCCTTTTTCAGATGATTTCAAAATGAGCCAGTGATGTGGTCAAGCAGCACAGAAAGTAAAAAGAATTCTGGGGTGCATCACTAGAGCGATCACCAGTAGGAGGAAGACCCTCCAGATTATTTTGTATAGATCTATAGTTAACACCAGAGAGTTGATCTCTAGGAGGAAGGAGATCATGATTTATTTATATAGATCTTTAGTTATCTCTAGAGGGATCACCAGCAGGAAGACAAATCCCATATGTAAAGTCGCATAAACCAAAATTGCAAATAAAAAATTCAACGAAAATAAAACCAAACATAAAACAGCAAAGTGACCCCCTTTGGAGTGTGTAGGTGTAACGTTGTCCTAGTGGAGAAAAAAGTGGAGAAAATGGAAAAAAAATGGAAACAATGGAAGAAATCGCATAAAGGACTGCTGCCTCCACAAATGTGATTTCCACCAAGGTGGAAAAAACAGAAGGTAAGTGAAGGGTTAGTGTGTTGGTGTGGCGCAGTCCTAATTCATAGAAATACTTGGTAAATCGTGTGTAGCCAAATCCCATATATAAAGTCGCATATAAAGTATAAACCAAAAATGCAAATAAAAAATTCAACAAAAATAAAACCAAACATAAAACAGCAAAGTGACCCCCTTTGGAGTGTGTAGGTGTAACGTTGTCCTAGTTTAAAAATACTTTGTAAATCGTGTGTAGCCAAATCCCACATGTAAAATCGCATGTAAATTATAAACAAAATATAAACAAAATCGCATATAGCAAATTTAACGGCTAGGTTGGCCCCCATTGAATTGGGGGAGGGGGAAGGGGAACAGGGGATGAAATCAAAAAATGACTTTAGCCAAAGTTATTCCATCCGCATAAAAACTCCATATAGTGATTGACAAACATAACATTGCTGAATAATTACATAGGTTAAATCGTGACTAGTGCTCAGTGCAATTTAAGTGAAAAACTTGACATCTTTGTAAAACAAGGCAGGTATTTGTATTAATTTTGGTGACCAGGTGCTCGTGTCTTGTGATCATGCGGACACTCACCAGCTTCTTTAACCCCTGCGGGGGTAATGCGCAGTCACAGTGTATGCCACTGTGCGGCAATCCACAGGCTGCTTCTGGGTCACGGTGACGTTTTAGGCATAAGAGAAGAAAGAGGAGATCCCATAGCGTAAAACCATAAAACACTCTTTATTGAACGCAGATGACAGAATGGTATTCACATTTAAGCAGTTTATAATAGGCAACCAAATGTCATCAAAACAGGAGAGCGTCAGATTTAAGTTGGTGATCCTCTGGGAGATGATGCAAAAGCGTCAGAATAGGCCACTTCTCCTCTGAAGAAGTCACGTGACGTGACGATATGCATTAGGATTGGAGCACGGGACGCTGCCATAGACAAACAACAGGAGACGAGCTCGGCGCTCGTAGTTACTACACACTGCAGCATTGTTTTAAATGTAAGTTGATTGGACTTGTTTTATTAAATAAATATACCTTTTAAATGGGATCACGCTATGTGCGTCTCTTTCCCCCTCACACTGTACATCACTACTCTACCTGACGAACACTGAGGAGAGAGGCACGGGGACATATTCCAGTTTCCAGGCACGGGGACAGATTCCAGATTGGTGACACTCCTGGAGGTATACGAGCTCGGCGCTCGTGGATTGATGCCCACACTCACTTCATGAAAGTGAGTGCAACCTCCCCCTGTGTGTGTCTTGCCCCCCCTCCACTGTGGTCGTTGCAGAGTTATTTTACATGCTGTATACTTTTTATTTTTTATATTTCGCTTGGCATGTTCATCATTGTCACTGCCTGTATACACGGAACGTCTACACCTGCGGGTCATTTGCAACACAGGCTGTACACCTTACAGCTGTAAAGTAAGCGGCTTGCAAACACGGAGGTGTCCTCACTGAAGATCCCCCCTCCCTTCACGATTGGACTTGTTTTGTGTTTCTCATCACGTGTTTTTGCTTTTTGGACTGGATGATAGAACTAATATTCATGTTTGTCCTAGGGATTTGTCACTTGTAGTTCACCAGGATCTGGCACGTTTTTGCTAATGGGGCACTAGCCCACATATATTTTTCTTGCATTATATATATATATATATATATATATATATATATATATATATATATATATATATATATATTTTTTTTTTTTTTTGCATTGTGTCATTATTCACCCTATTTGTGTTGGTATATGCATTTTTGTTTTGCTATATTCAAGCAGTCACTGTTTCACGATTACCTTTATATATTAGGCTTTGTCTGCCTGCAACATGTCATGTTGATCAGCTACGTTGCACTGCACTGCATCCCCACCATGTTCTTTTAGCATGTAGGATCTATTCATGCATTGGCCCGTTTCTGCTTTTTTAGTTCACTTTGCCACTTTAGTCATCTTTGTAGCTTCCCTCCCCCCCCCTTCATCACAGCGCAACTACCATCTTCCCCCACTTTTGACACAGCCATTAATGTCTAAACCGCTGGAAACAAAAGTGAGTACACCCCTAAGGGAAAATGTTCAAATTGGGCCCAAAGTGTCAATATTTTGTGTGGCCACCATTATTTTCCAGAACTGCCTTAACCCTCTTGGGCATGGAGTTCACCAGAGCTTCACAGGTTGCCACTGGATCTGGAGCTGGTGGACGTTAGAGACCTTGCGCTCCTCCACCTTCTGTTTGAGGATGCTCCACAGATGCTCAATAGGGTTTAGGTCTGGAGTCATGCTTGGCCAGTCCATCACCTTTACCCTCAGCTTCTTTAGCAAGGCAGTGGTTATCTTGGAGGTGTGTTTGGGGTCATTATCATGTTGGAATACTGCCCTGCAGTATTCCAACGGGAGGAGATCATGCTCTGCTTCAGTATGTCACAGTACATGTTGGCATTCATGGTTCCTTCAATGAACTGTAGCTCCCCAGTGCCGGAAGCACTCATGCAGCCCCAGACCATGACACTCCCACCACCATGCTTGACTGTAGGCAAGACACATTTGTCTTTGTATTCCTCACCTGGTTGCTGCCACACACGCTTTGACACCATCTGAACAAAATAAGTTTATCTTGGTTTTATAAGACCACAGGGCATGGTTCCAATAATCCATTTCCTTAATCTGCTTGTCTTCAGCAAACTGTTTGCGGGCTTTGTTGTGCATCATCTTTAGAAGGGGCTTCCTTTTGGGATGACAGCCATGCAGACCAATTTGATGTAGTGTGTGACGTATGGTCTGAGCACTGACAGGCTGACCCCCCACCCCTTCAACCTCTGCAGCAATGCTGGCAACACTCATATGTCTATTTCCCAAAGACAACCTCTGGATATGATGCTGAGCATGTGCACATTCTTTGGTCGACCATGGCGAGGCCTGTTCTGAGTGGATCCTGTCCTGTTAAACCCCTGTATGGTCTTGGCCACCATGCTCCAGCTGAGTTTCAGGGTCTTGGCAATTTTCTTATAGCCTATGTCATCTTTATGTAGAGCAGCAGGTCCTCAGAGAGTTCTTTGCCATGAGGTGCCATGTTCAACTTCCAGTGACCAGTATAAGAGAGTGAGAGCGATAACACCAAATTTTCTGATCTTGTAACACTAACGAGTCACATGACATCGGGGAGGGAAAATGCCTAATTGGGCCCAATTTGCACATTTTCACTTAGGGGTGTACTCACTTTTGTTGCCAGCGGTTTACACATTAATGGCTGTGTTGGTAAAAAAGCAGGAGTAGTATGGCGCTGCCCTTATGGAGACAACATTTATTTATTTTTTTTTTATTTATTTATTTTTTTTCTTTCTTTGTAGTGAATGTATTGCCTAGTATCCTTATAGAATTGATTCTAAAACCTGTATATGTTCAAAAATTGAATAAAACTGACTGGTGGTGAATATTTCTATTCAAAATGAAAATACAACAACTGGTGCTCCAATTGTTCAACAAAGGTGCATTGTGCCCTTTAAGTTAAGTAATAAAGTAGTTGTGGATATAGATGTAATATCATCTAGGTGGAAAGTGTTAAAAAAAAAAAAAAAAAAAGGAAAACAGGAATAGTATGGCGCTGCCCTTATGGAGACAAAAAAAAAAAAAAAAAAAACTCTCTTTAAAATGACTTTATAATTCCTAAAGTGTGTGTGCCAAAAATGAATAAATATGTGACTGGTGCCAAGTCCTTAGGCTCGGTTCACACTGGGGCGACTTGTCAGGCGACCTAGTCGCCTGACAAGTCGCCTCCCGTTCTGTGCTATGGAACCGTTCTAATCGGAGCGACGCAAGTCGCTCTGACTTAGAAAAAGGTTCCTGTATTACTTTGGGGGCGACTTGGGGCGACTTGCATAGACTTCTATGCAGAAGTCGTCTCGCAAGTCGCCCCGGCAGTCGTTTGCAGGTCGCCTCGCTGAGGCGACCTGCAAGTCGTGCCGCCCATGTGTGAACCGAGCCTTACTGTTAAAGGTACAATTGCAACATAAGGTGCTTCAATTATTCAACAAAAGTGCATAGTGCAGCATCACTAAAGTGACCAGTGTTAAATCATACAAATCCACACAACATTGTGCAAAATATCCATCATAAATAGTGACTCTTGTGCTGTGACCAGTATTGGTTGGATAGGAAAAGTTCCGTTTATGAAAAAAACAAGTTCTTTTTAAAGTATTTTGTAGTGTTCAATCTTTGAGGGTCAAATATCTGTAGGAAAGCTTCTTATCCAGGTGCTGGTTTCTTTAATTAGTGCCTTGTCTGCATGCTCTGACAATGCTTGCACTCACCGGATTCTCCTTTCCCCTGCAGGGGTATGCGCGGTCACAGTGTCTGCCACTGTGCAGCAATCAAGGATATCCCCCAAACTTTACTTGCGTATTGTGGTGTAGTAATTACATGTAAAGGAAAGAAGGTATGCCCATCGCGTAAAACCATAGGAGAACTTTTATTAAAACTTAATAGACAAATGTACTCACATTTCAAATGAACAAATCAAGCATGCCAAAAGTTAGCGAATTCCCTTTGTTAGAGGGGCTGCAAGACGTTCGTAACCCGCCCTACGCATGTTTCGTCGTCAGACTTCTACTGGGGCGTTCATCTTGCTGTACCTCCTGAGTTTAAATAGTGTGGCCAGTAATAAGTGCAATTGGATCGGCGGCCATTTTTGCTAGGATTTTGAAGACCGAAGCCTAATAGGACTGTGCATTAGGTTGTTAGCAGCCATTTTCTTGTGGATATTACAGACCAAAGCCTAGTAGAACTATCCATTGAGTCCTTATGGCGGCCATTTTCTTGGGGATTTTGTAGACCGAAGCCCGGGTAGCGTGCCTTCGCTTTACTGTTAGTGGGGGAACGTCGAGTCAGAGCTGTCAGCAAAGAACGTCACCCTTGACGCCCGGCCGCATTCTTTCTTCCCCCACTTCATATTGAAATCTAAGCCGACTTCCGGGTCGGTGACACCCCCAAGCCACTGCTAATCGTTTTTTGGAAAAAAGTATATGCACATACTGGTCCCACTATTACTCTATGTTCTAAGGTTTAAACATACATGTCAAAAATTAGATATTATAAACATATTAAAAATTTAAAAATATAAAAATAAATATAAAATAAATTAAAATATGAAAGTACACATATGTGAATCTTATATATATATATATATATATTTATATACCTACATATAACCTGGAGAGGTTGTCCTATATGTGTGTTTTAAAACTAAGATTAAAAGCAGGGAGGGAAGAGGGTGTGTGTATTACCCATAGTCTATGTATAGTTGGGGGCTTTAAAATCCATTCTGTATATGTGCCCCTAAGTGACCTTACATTGAATTAGAGTGGGGATTGGGGAGTTTCTTAGGAGGTTAAAGTGCATGTTTCAGGTCTCATGGACAGTGAGAAATAGACAATCCAAGGAACAAGAAATAAAAATAATTGATTGTTAAAAAATTCTTTGGTTGCTAAGAAATTTTTTCTAGAAGTTTGTGAGAAAACAGTTTAGATCCACGTCTATGTTCATTCCTGCCAGTTGGAGGGTGTCCATCAGGAAAATCCATTTGGTCTCATTTTGTGAGATTTTGATTTTTTTATTCTCACCTCTCCAATGTCCTTTAATTTTATCGATCCCATAGAATACCATACATGACGGGTCCTTATTGTGATAATCCTTAAAATGTCTTGAGACGCTGTGTTTAGGATATCCGTTTTTGATGTTTGTTACGTGTTCCCTGATTCTAACGTGTAGCTGTCTTGTCGTCCGACCCACGTATTGTATATGGCACGGACATTCCAGTACATAGGTCACATGAGTACTGTTGCAGGTTATGAGCTCTTTTATGTTATATTCTTTGCCGTTAGTTGCTGATCTGAATGTTGTTATTTTCCTATTAGTTTTTTTGCTGCTTTTACACGGTAGGCATTTTCCGCACTTGAAAAAACCTTTCAGGTTTTTTATTATTTTAATCTGTTTTGGTGGGTCCAGAGCGTTATGCACCAATTTATTTCTGAGTGGAGGGGCTTTTCTGTAGATGAAACTGGGCTTTTTTGGTAATATGGAGTTCAGAATTTTATCTGATTGTAAAATGGACCAGTGTTTCTTGATTATGGACTCTGTGATTTTATATTGTCTATTGTAGCCCGTTAAGAAGGCCATGCCTATGTTTTTGTCCTTTTTCTTGATGTTACCGGCTGGTTTTCCTTCTATTAGTGTATTTCTGTCCATTTTTTTCACCTTTTCCTTCAGGTTTATTAGCTCCCTTTTGTTATAGCCTTTTTCAACAAACCTCTTAATTATGATATCTGCTTGTTCTTCATAATCGTTTGCATTGCTACAGTTTCTGTGTATCTGCATTAGTTGTCCCTTTGGAATGTTTCCTATCCATTGTGGATGATGACAGCTGCTGGTTGGGATGTACCCATTCCTGTCAGTACTTTTAAAGAAGGTCCTTGTATTCAGGTTTCCATTTTCTTTGTAAATCTGTAAATCTAGGTAGTTAATGCTTTGTTTGTTCCAGCTACCGGAAAAGGAAATTCCATATGCATTGCAGTTGATTTCATCGAAAAAGGCTTGTAGTTCTCCCTCGGTACCCCTCCACACAATAACTATGTCGTCTATATATCGACGGTATAGTTTCAGGTTTTTTCTCCTTATGCTGAAAACTTGTTCTTCCTCCCATCTGTTGAGAAAAATATTTGCTACGCTCGGGGCATATTTTGCCCCCATGGCTACTCCCTTGGTTTGGGTGTAGTAGTCCCCTTTATGCCAAAAATAATTATGGCTCATGGCCATTTTTAAGCCTTCCGTGATATATTTAATTTGCTCTCCTTTTAGATCAGTTTGCTGAGAGCAAATTAAATATATCACGGAAGGCTTAAAAATGGCCATGAGCCATAATTATTTTTGGCATAAAGGGGACTACTACACCCAAACCAAGGGAGTAGCCATGGGGGCAAAATATGCCCCGAGCGTAGCAAATATTTTTCTCAACAGATGGGAGGAAGAACAAGTTTTCAGCATAAGGAGAAAAAACCTGAAACTATACCGTCGATATATAGACGACATAGTTATTGTGTGGAGGGGTACCGAGGGAGAACTACAAGCCTTTTTCGATGAAATCAACTGCAATGCATATGGAATTTCCTTCTCCGGTAGCTGGAACAAACAAAGCATTAACTACCTAGATTTACAGATTTACAAAGAAAATGGAAACCTGAATACAAGGACCTTCTTTAAAAGTACTGACAGGAATGGGTACATCCCAACCAGCAGCTGTCATCATCCATAATGGATAGGAAACATTGCAAAGGGACAACTAATGCAGATACACAGAAACTGTAGCAATGCAAACGATTATGAAGAACAAGCAGATATCATAATTAAGAGGTTTGTTGAAAAAGGCTATAACAAAAGGGAGCTAATAAACCTGAAGGAAAAGGTGAAAAAAATGGACAGAAATACACTAATAGAAGGAAAACCAGCCGGTAACATCAAGAAAAAGGACAAAAACATAGGCATGGCCTTCTTAACGGGCTACAATAGACAATATAAAATCACAGAGTCCATAATCAAGAAACACTGGTCCATTTTACAATCAGATAAAATTCTGAACTCCATATTACTAAAAAAGCCCAGTTTCATCTACAGAAAAGCCCCTCCACTCAGAAATAAATTGGTGCATAACGCTCTGGACCCACCAAAACAGATTAAAATAATAAAAAACCTGAAAGGTTTTTTCAAGTGCGGAAAATGCCTACCGTGTAAAAGCAGCAAAAAAACTAATAGGAAAATAACAACATTCAGATCAGCAACTAACGGCAAAGAATATAACATAAAAGAGCTCATAACCTGCAACAGTACTCATGTGACCTATGTACTGGAATGTCCGTGCCATATACAATACGTGGGTCGGACGACAAGACAGCTACACGTTAGAATCAGGGAACACGTAACAAACATCAAAAACGGATATCCTAAACACAGCGTCTCAAGACATTTTAAGGATTATCACAATAAGGACCCGTCATGTATGGTATTCTATGGGATCGATAAAATTAAAGGACATTGGAGAGGTGAGAATAAAAAAATCAAAATCTCACAAAATGAGACCAAATATATTTTCCTGATGGACACCCTCCAACCGGCAGGAATGAACATAGACGTGGATCTAAACTGTTTTCTCACAAACTTCTAGAAAAAATTTCTTAGCAACCAAAGAATTTTTTAACAATCAATTATTTTTATTTCTTGTTCCTTGGATTGTCTATTTCTCACTGTCCATGAGACCTGAAACATGCACTTTAACCTCCTAAGAAACTCCCCAATCCCCACTCTAATTCAATATAAGGTCACTTAGGGGCACATATACAGAATGGATTTTAAAGCCCCCAACTATACATAGACTATGGGTAATACACACACCCTCTTCCCTCCCTGCTTTTAATCTTAGTTTTAAAACACACATATAGGACAACCTCTCCAGGTTATATGTAGGTATATAAATATATATATATATATATATATAAGATTCACATATGTGTACTTTCATATTTTAATTTATTTTATATTTTTTTTTATATTTTTAAATTTTTAATATGTTTATAATATCTAATTTTTGACATGTATGTTTAAACCTTAGAACATAGAGTAATAGTGGGACCAGTATGTGCATATACTTTTTTCCAAAAAACGATTAGCAGTGGCTTGGGGGTGTCACCGACCCGGAAGTCGGCTTAGATTTCAATATGAAGTGGGGGAAGAAAGAATGCGGCCGGGCGTCAAGGGTGACGTTCTTTGCTGACAGCTCTGACTCGACGTTCCCCCACTAACAGTAAAGCGCAGGCACGCTACCCGGGCTTCGGTCTACAAAATCCCCAAGAAAATGGCCGCCATAAGGACTCAATGGATAGTTCTACTAGGCTTTGGTCTGTAATATCCACAAGAAAATGGCTGCTAACAACCTAATGCACAGTCCTATTAGGCTTCGGTCTTCAAAATCCTAGCAAAAATGGCCGCCGATCCAATTGCACTTATTACTGGCCACACTATTTAAACTCAGGAGGTACAGCAAGATGAACGCCCCAGTAGAAGTCTGACGACGAAACGTGCGTAGGGCGGGTTACGAACGTCTTGCAGCACCTCTAACAAAGGGAATTCGCTAACTTTTGGCATGCTTGATTTGTTCATTTGAAATGTGAGTACATTTGTCTATTAAGTTTTAATAAAAGTTCTCCTATGGTTTTACGCGATGGGCATACCTTCTTTCCTTTACATGTAATTACTACACCACAATACGCAAGTAAAGTTTGGGGGATATCCTTGATTGCTGCACAGTGGCAGACACTGTGACCGCGCATACCCCTGCAGGGGAAAGGAGAATCCGGTGAGTGCAAGCATTGTCAGAGCATGCAGACAAGGCACTAATTAAAGAAACCAGCACCTGGATAAGAAGCTTTCCTACAGATATTTGACCCTCAAAGATTGAACACTACAAAATACTTTAAAAAGAACTTGTTTTTTTCATAAACGGAACTTTTCCTATCCAACCAATACTGGTCACAGCACAAGAGTCACTATTTATGATGGATATTTTGCACAATGTTGTATGGATTTGTATGATTTAACACTGGTCACTTTAGTGATGCTGCACTATGCACTTTTGTTGAATAATTGAAGCACCTTATGTTGCAATTGTACCTTTAACAGTAAGGACTTGGCACCAGTCACATATTTATTCATTTTTGGCACACACACTTTAGGAATTATAAAGTCATTTTAAAGAGAGGTTTTTTTTTTTTTTTTTTGTCTCCATAAGGGCAGCGCCATACTATTCCTGTTTTCCTTTTTTTTTTTAACACTTTCCACCTAGATGATATTACATCTATATCCACAACTACTTTATTACTTAACTTAAAGGGCACAATGCACCTTTGTTGAACAATTGGAGCACCAGTTGTTGTATTTTCATTTTGAATAGAAATATTCACCACCAGTCAGTTTTATTCAATTTTTGAACATATACAGGTTTTAGAAGCAATTCTATAAGGATACTAGGCAATACATTCACTACAAAGAAAGAAAAAAAAAAAAAAAAAATGTTGTCTCCATAAGGGCAGCGCCATACTACTCCTGCTTTTTTACCATTTTTAATACTTTCCACTTAGGTGGTATTGTATGTGTAGAGGCAGCAGCCATATCCATAACTAAAACATTCAATTCATTGCGCGGATTTACCCCATACACCTACTATTAATGGCTGTGTGTTGAGTTATTTTGAGGGGATAGCAAATTTACATTGTTATACAAGCTGTACACTCACTACTTTACATTGTAGCAAAGTGTCATCTCTTCAGTGTTGTCACATGAAAAGTTATAATAAAATATTTACAAAAATGTGAGGGGTGTACTCACTTTTGTGAGATACTGTAGATAGTTCTTCTTGAAATCTTTAAATACATGATAGGTGTGAATAACAAGGAAAGTTCAAAGGTAATTTTAGTATCAGTATTATTTTATTGAAAGAGTTGTTGATAATTGGAACAGACTTACAGCAGAGGAAATGAGTCTGCCAACAATTAGGCTGGGTGCACACCTATGCATCTGCATTTTCATGCTTTTTTTCATGTGTTTTTTTTTAAATTTGATTTTTTTAATGGATTTTTCACAGGTTTTCAATGTGTTTTTCATGTGCTCACACTGAAGACGGTGAATCCAAAAATACTTGATGCCGCACCACAAGAACTGCCTGGACCTTTTTCCAAGTTGCATGGAAGTGTGTTCCATATATGTGAGTGGGCCCCATTGAAAATAACAGATTTTCTTTTATCATGCATTTTCGCGTGGCGGCCAAAGCTGGCAATTTTTACAGGGGTGAACAGGGAATTAAATTGATTTAAACATTCCTGGAACAAACATAAGTCTATAATTAGAAAAAAAGAAAAAAAAAAAAGAAGGAAGAAGCAGATATGATGGACCACTTAGTCTTTTTCTGCCATCATTTGTCTATGTTTTGAAAATGTTGTCATTGTGCACATCCTGGTCAATACCCCCAATTAGGTAGAACATGATTAATTATCATTTAAATACGCTGGAGCTTTTTACCCTTTTATAATAATTTAATAAATAACCAATAATCTGAAGAATGGATGAAGCACTGCACTACAAATATGTTTGCCTGAAAAAAATAGTACATTTATTTTTAAAAATCTCTATAGCAGAGACAAAAGAAGGGCGGTCAATGAGGAATGAGGGATGGAGGGATTTGATTCCAAAACAGGGACTTGTTTTCAGGACAAACTGGACTTTCATTTGGTGATAAATGGTAATGGATATCTCCTTTTTTTTAATACCAAAGGAAAGCTGGCCCAAATTAGTTTAGTTTAGTTTTTATTTAGCTGTATATTTATTGCAACCATAACCTACCACCAAAGAATAACCCAAAATAAATTCTCATGCTTCTGATGATCGCAGCGATACCACATATGTGTATGTTAGTTGTTGTTTGTACCCATAGTACAGCCCAGAATCAATGGTGCGCATTTTGCTTCCTTTTTTTTTATCCTACCTAAAACACACCGACAGTAACTGACTCTGATATTAATTAAAAAAAAAAAAGAGTCCTGTTCAAAAAATACTGACCCTGACCTTTGACCCAGACACTAACCCTGGCACTGACCTAGACCATACCTTGATTTAGGTTTTTTTTTTTTTTTTTTAATTAATGAATTCATTTTTTCCCTACACACAGTTTTTTTTTCCTCTCTCTGCAAGGACAGAGAATGATACAGTGGGGGTTATTTATGAAAGGCAAATCCACTTTGCACTACAAGTGCAAACTACAAGTGCAAAGTGTACTTGAAATTGCACTGAAAGTACACTTGGAAATGCAGTCGCTGTAAAACTGAGGGGTAGATCTGAAATGAGGGGAAGCTCTGCTCATTTTATTATCCAATCATGTGCAAGCTAAAATGCTGTTTTTTATTTTCCTAGCATGTCCCCCTCAAAGTCCCCCCACTTGTAGTTTGCACTTGTAGTGCAAAGTGGAATTGCCTTTAGTAAATAACCCCCAATGCATCTCTCTCATCTATTCGCAGAGATATGATCACCATGATAGCCAATCAGAGGCCATAGCAGCGATCAGGTGACCCGGAATCGGATGCTCCGGGTTCTGATCGTTAGAATGGGGCCCGGGGCTCTCGGTGAGACTCCAGTCTCTGCGCTCCCAGCACAAAGGGAGAAACACAAATATGTGGCCCCCACGAAAAAAAAAGCCCAGTGCAGTGAGGCCGCATATGTGTTATGTTGGTGCCAACGGGTTAAAGTATAACTAAAGGCAATTTTTTTTTTTTTTTTGCATAGAGTGGAGATGGATTAGAACACCTGTCTGTTTTTATCGCTTAGGGATTGATTCATGTCCCGTTTACCTTATCATCAAAAGTGAAAGTAAAAGAAAATCCCAAATTTTGGGTTGTCACCAAAACAGTAAGGTGTCATGCACAGGGGCAAAAAGTAAATAAAATTCACACTTATAATGGTGTGTGGGGGGCGGCTTTACGCCTCCGAAGGCAGCTCTAGATTATCTAATGTGCACAATGTGTTGTTAACAGGCGTAATTTAGAGCAGCGTTCAGGGGCGTAAAAAATGCCCCAATCCTGCGTTCGGAGTGGTTTTTTTAGCATAATTTATGCCTATGCATGCATGAATGGGCATTTGCACACACAAGCAGTCCCTGGGTTACAAACAAGGTTCTGTAGGTTTGTTCTTAAAGGAGTTGTAAAGTCTTGAGGCTTTTCACCTTCCTATGCATTAAGGTGAAAAACCCTTTTGTGGTGCAGCTGCCCCCCAGAGCCCCCCCTTTTTACTTACCTGAACCCAATTTTTCCAGCAACGAGAACGAGCCCAGCAGCTCCAGCCTCTGTCTCGCGTCTTCATTGGATCGGTTGATAGCCATTGGCTCTTGCTGCCTGTCAATCAACATGGGAGCAGGGGGCGGGGCCGAGTCTTGCTGTCTGTATCAATGGACGCAGCAGGGGACTCAGGAGTAGGGTTGCCACCTGTCCGGGATTCACCCGTACAGTTCGGGTTTTGAATCATGTGTCCAGGTTTCAGTCCACCTGAAATCCAGACACAAAATGCAGACAGGAATGTGGCTCTGAACAGGGGCTGATAGAAGGGTGAGGGGGCACTATGCATGCCACATTACTATTCTCTTTGGAGTGCCCAAAGTTCTCCTAGGTCTGTTACAGTCCTATAATGTATAGAAGAAAAAAATTGCTGTGCGCCACTAAAGTGTTCGGGTTTGGCTTGAAGAAAAAGTGGCAACCCTACTCAGGAGCGCGCCTGCACGGGTGCCCCCTTGGAATGCGGCTCTCTGTGGGGGCACTTGGTGCAGAGCTGGAGCTAGGAGCACCCCCGGGGGAACCCCAGAAAAGGAGGATCGGGGCCGCTCTGTGCAAAACCCTTGCACAGAGTAGGTAAGTATGACATGTTTGTTATTTAAAAAAAAAAAAAAAAAAACCTTTACTATCACTTTAAGTTGAATTTGTATGTAAGTTGAAACAGGTAAAAACATTTAAATGTAACTCCAGCCAAAAAAAAAATACTTTTTTTGGATAACATAGGAAAGGGTTAACACCCCTGTAACATTTGTTTTGCTGTCTATGCCCCTGTTCAGAAGATTTCACCTCACTTTCTGTCCCAATGACAATTGGATTTTGAAAATTTTGGGTTGTCGTAGAACAAGGATTGGTGATAAAGCTTTTTCCCATAATAACTCTTACAGGAGTGCATTTCCCTTCCTAGGGGGAGATTTCCTCTCACTTCCTGTTGTCTCTCTCTGTTTGTAAGTAGGAGTCGTTAGTAAAACGGATGTTTGTAACCCAGAGACCGCCTGTATATATATTCCAGTGACTAGAATAAATAAATATTCAAGGCAACAGAATGAGTTTATGCCCAAAAGCATTTAAACGCCATATGCAGGTAAACACGCATAAACACACGTTAAGAAACACGCATACCTATGTGACATTAGCGACATTCTTTCTGCCAACTTCTGGCAGCATATTTTAAGAGTAGATTTATACATCTGTGTGCATGTAGCCTAATGGCCCTTACACACGATCAAAAAATCATATGGAAAATACCACTTATGAAGCGATTGTTCGATAAGCGGATCGTTAGTACAGAGCTTTGGAGAGCCAATCACGACAGTTTAACTGATATTATCCTATCGGGCAAGCACGAAAATGTTTCTTGTATGATATCAGATCGTATGATTTTTGTTTAATCAGTACAGTTGTCATTCGAAATTACAATACAATACAAATACATCACTTACGATTTTTTTAATTGTCGTACGAGAATTTTTGAAACTTTAGTAAACTCTTCATGTTCGATATGCGACTAGCTGCAAAAAAAAAAAAAAAAAAGATGAACTGTCATACGATTTTTGGATCGTGTGTACGGAGCTTAAGACTGCGTTCACATGGGTGTAAAAAATGTCCTGATCTTATTACGCATGTTTTTTTTTCCAAGCACAAGAGTTCCTGCGTAATGATCAGTAAATACCTGTGTAAAACTGTCCTGCCCCCCCCCATATCTAACAGATGTGTGTATTTATTCCCTCAGACACAAATTTATGGATTCTGTGTTACAAATCTGAACGCAATACATGTTTATGCAACTGTGTAAAGGCTTCCATTGAAAAAAATGCAGCTGCGTTCAGATCCGTAAATAAAAAATGCCTCAGAATGTATTTTTTACGTCAGTGGATGAGGCCTCCTGCTGTAAAAAAACTAATTTACGACTATTTTTTTATTTACAGATCTGCATGCAGCTTCATTATTTTCACACAGGCGCATAAACATGTATTGCGTTCAAATCCGTAACACACAATACAAAAATCTGTGTCTGGGTCATGCGTATACACATGTTATGTCATTGAAAAATAAAAAAAACAGGGTAATTGTTACGTATTCTATTTACTGATCGGTACCCAGGAACTTTTGTTCCTGATCAGTACATTTTTATGGCTCTGTTATGACCTTGTGAAAGGGGCCTTATAGAGAGGAAATCTTCCAATGGTGACAACCAGGGATTTCCCCCACTTTGGAGGAATTTCCTCTCATATCCTGTTTGGTTATGGGACAGGAGGTGAAGAGAAATCTTCTCAATGGGACACAAACGGCAAAAAAAAAAAAATATATATAGAAAGAGAGATAGAGTAATTTAAAACATGTTTTGCCATTTGTGTCCCATTGAGCTTTATACACTATATATATATATATATATATATATATATATATATATATATATATATATATATATATATATATATATATATATATATATATATATTTATTTATTTATTTTTAAATACTGAAGATTATATAAATTTGATTTCCATAATTAATGATAATGATTTCCAGGAACATTGCCTGAACTGTGAGAAATCCCATCTTGGAGGGTCACATTTTTACCTCATAACCTACAAAGACAGGTGTATGGAATGCTGTCACGTTGCTCTGTAATTTTTTCTAAAAATATAAATAATAGGAAATAATTGTAACAAGCAGAAAAGGTTTCATGTAAGAAGCTTTTTTTTTTTTAAAAACAAAAGGAGGAATTTGTTCAGCTTTCAGGTGACACTGCCATTTTCAGGGTCAGCACTGGTGCATTGCTCATAGAACCACAAGTCCCAGCATGCCCCCCATAACAGGGCATGCCAGCACCGGCTGTTTCTCTGATCTGGAGAGGCACAACCCTGCTCGGGTCCCTGAATGGGTTAATGATTAATAAACTAAAGGAAGCCGCCTTCGTCCTCTACTAGAGACAAAGCGCGCCCTTCCCGCCAATCGTCCATTTTGTGGTTAAAGCTCTCCGCCGAATGTCTAAACGTATCGAAAATGGCTGCTGCTGCTCCCGCCCCGTCTGCTCCGTCTAACGTGAAACGTCTGCAGTCTCGGGCTGTTTCCCCCCTGACTGGGGGGGAGGAGAGACGGAGGCTGTGACTACACCTAGTATTATACGGCACGGGGTGACAGCATACACCTGACGGGGGCGGCCATGTAGACACCAGACGGTGCTGCAACCGAGCAACAGCGCAGCCATTTTGTTTCGTTCCCGAATTAGCTAAAATATATCGCCGTGTCAGGTGTCTCACTGCCGTCTATGCTAGTCGTTCCTAAAATATGTATTTCCAGACGTGATCTGTACACTGAACCGACGAATCTCTTTAAATAAACGTCTTTATTGTACACCTATATTCTATACACCGTATTTATTAAACGGAACACGGCACAGAGGAGTGTCCCCCTCATACGGCAACCGGCCACCTGAACAGACGGCACCTGTGAGCGGCACAAAATGGCCGCGGTGCTGCTAAACCAGAGCCACCCGTCCTCCCTCAGCCCTTGTCTCTAAACTACCGACAGGCGCCCGTTTTATCTGTATTTTTAGTTCCATTTTTCTATCACACATAAACCCGGCATTTCCAAATTACAGAGTACACGGTGCTGACAACGCCTGAGGTGTGCAAAGTGACGAGAGGAGTGCTGAGGAGAAATACTTTGTCATGAAAGCCCCGTGTTATACCATGAGCCGTCCCTATTCTCCATGCACACATTTATGTACTGATCCAGCTGAAGGGAGGTTAATCTAAAACTAGATGTACTTAGATAGAACACTATTAAAGATGAAAGGCTGGAGGCTAGCCTTGGCTTGTATGCAGTGTTAGCTTTGGCAGTAAGAAGAAAAGTAGGCAATGGAGATAAACTGACTTCAATTCTGCAGAACATTCCTCTGAGGGCTGTATGCAGATATTGTGTGCGTGCAGGCATATTGTGTGTGTGCAGGCATTGCGTGTGTGTGCAGACATTGTGTGTGTGTGCAGGCATTGTGTGTGTGTGCAGATGTGTGTGTGTGCAGGCATTGTGTGTGTGCAGACATTGTGTGTGTGTGTGCAGATATTGTGTGTGTGTGCAGATATTGTGTGTGTGTGCAGGCATTGTGTGTGTGCAGGCATTGTGTGTGTGCAGGCATTGTGTGTGTGTGCAGACATTGTGTGTGCAGACATTGTGTGTGTGTGCAGGCATTGTGTGTGCAGACATTGTGTGTGTGTGCAGGCATTGTGTGTGCAGACATTGTGTGTGTGTGTGTGCAGGCATTGTGTGTGCAGACATTGTGTGTGTGTGCAGGCATTGTGTGTGCAGACATTGTGTGTGTGTGTGTGCAGGCATTGTGTGTGCAGACATTGTGTGTGTGTGCAGGCATTGTTCATCTGCAGCCAAAACTACAGAAATATTCATGTACAAAAATATATATACATGCAGTACAGTATATAGAAATGGTGAACCACATGTTGCTACTGGCTACAAGCAGACCCCAATCTACTGCCAAACTATAATACAAAGTAATATATAAATAATGTGGCACCGGTTTCAATTGAACCTCTTTTGCTATTAATCTTGCAAAATCTCAAGTCATACATGACGAAAAGAAAATTATCTATCTTCAATATATATATATATATATATATATATATATATATATATATATATATATATATATATATATATATATATATATATATATATATATATATATATATATATATATATACTATATAGATACATGGGTTATTCTCCAGTTGCATTGCCACATGACAACCACAAATGGTGATAGTTTTGCTTCCTTCCCACCAACTGTATATATATTTATTTGAATGGTGAGCCTCCTGTTACTACTGATTTCATCCATGCAAGTGAACTCTAATCCATTGGCAAATTATAATCCAAATAATCAAGATGTGGCAGCAGTTGAATGTAATTGTTTTCCTTTTCAATCTTGGAGAAGCAATTCATACGCTGGAAAAAAAATCTCAAGAATTTGCAAGTAGAAAAAAAAAATTGCATTCAACTGGTGGCAAATCTAGATGACTTGTGTGCGTGTATATATATATACACACACACACACACACACACACACACACACACACACACACACACAAACAAAAAAATATTTGGAACTGGTCGAATGCAATTTTTTTTCTTTTGTTCTATGTGCAAAATCTTTAGGGGCATCTTTCCAGATCTTTTCAATGGGTACGATTTGGGATTTGGGATTTTCCAAGATTGAATGTGAAAATAATTACATTCAAACTGGTATCACATATTAAATATTTTGATTATAATTTAGTAATGGATTTGGAGCACACCTGCACAGATGAAACCAGTAGTAATGTGCAGGCTCACCAATAAAATAAATATATATGCAGTCTGTAGGAAACAACACTCTCGCCATTTGTGATTGTCATGTGACAACTGGAGGATAATCCACATATTTATTTCCAATATTCAGAAAGCCAAGGCAGATGGTTACAGCATACATTTTATATACTTTTTTCGCATTGTAAATAAGATACAAAATAACAGCTTTATAATGGAATAAAATGTGTGCTGCAACCTGAGACAGATATATATATCTATATCTATCTATCTATCTATCTATCTATCTATCTATCTATCTATCTATCTATCTATCTATCTATCTATCTATCTATCTATCTACTATCTATCTATCTATCTACAGTATCTATCTATCTATCTATCTATCTACAGTATCTATCTATCTATCTATCTATCTATCTATCTATCTATCTATCTATCTATCTATCTATCTATATATAGATATAGATATATAGATATAGATATATAGATATATCTATATCTATAGATATAGATATATCTATATATCTATATAAATATAGATATATAGATCTATATATCTATATATATATATAGATCTATATATCTATATATAAATATATATATAGATCTATATATATATATCTATATATATATATATAGATATATATATAGATATATATATATAGATATATATCTATATATATATATTTGAAAATAAGAATGATCAATTCACTATAGTGTTTACATAAAGCTCATTCATATGTGCACATGTTTAGCACATACGGCTATCACTGAAATACACTTCTGTTATAAGATTTCAGATCTATCAGTACATAATAATAAAAAGAAGACTCTGAGGAAAGAAGAACATACACTAAATCAATTACACATTCTAAAAAGATGAACAGAGCATTTTTTTTTATTAATTTTTGTGCCATAGAGACTCCTTAGAGTTCAAATCCAATTTCAAGGTTGATGTCATTTTTGAACTACTTTTACATAAGGCTTTTTCAAAGATGAATATTACTATCTGTATGTATAGCTTTATGTGCAAATTTTGTTTGACTTTTTCTAGTGTAAAATTGCTCTTTCTATTTGGCTCACGGTGAAATAATTAAAGATGTTTTTTGCTGTGCTTTCCTGTGTAACATTTAAGAAACTTTGTTACAAAATTTGCTACTATATTATTCTCTGGCCTAGTCCTGCTTTATTCATCTCTGTTAAACAAATGTACCCCATTTAATGATCAGGATTGCATATGTTTTAGAACTAGATTGGAAATGTCTCTCCCCCCCCCACATAATAAACTATTTTTGTTTTGTTGGACCAGGGCCAATTTTATACTTTAACTTTCTTAAACTTTTATTTTTGAATATTATTTATATATTTTATCTTGATATGTATAGGTGAGTTGTCGGTCATATAGCCAAACATGCAGCACATAATATAAAAAATATAATTGTAAAATAATTATAGTTTTTCTTTTTCAATGCTAAAGTAAAAAAATACAATTAAAAAACTAATGGAAACAATTTACAGGCATACCTCACTTTTAAGTACGCAATGGGGTTTATTTACTAAAGCTGGAAAGTGCAAAATTAGGCTGACTTCTGCATAGAAACCAATGAGCTTCCAGGTTTTATTACCAAAGCTTAATTGAACAAGCCGAGGTTAGAAGCTCATTGGTTTCTATGCAGAAGTGAGCTTGATTTTGCACTTTACAGCTTTAGTAAATAAACCCCATTGTGTACTTTAAAAGTGGGGTATGTCTGTATAATTTATATTTTTAGAAAGCCTTTCAGAGAGTAAACAAAACAATCTCACAAATAATTCAAATAGGAACATGTAACAAAGACATAGCAAAAAGAACATAAAGTAATTTCTTTAGTAAACAGAAAGATATCTTGTACAGTATGTCTTGTACAGATTAGCTGATAAATGTTGCTAAATATCTGCACAATATTAACTATGTACTTAAAAAACAACACAAGTTTCTTGTATGCTGATACTTTAATAGATATCAATTTATGAGGGTAAATGAAAAAAAAAATGCTAACACTAATTTGTTGCTGTAAATTGCTGGAGATTTGGGTCTGTAAACTGTACCAAATAAACGTAATAAAAATAATTTAACAAAATGTATTATATTTATGCTGCCTGGCTAAACATTTACTTTTTTTCTTACACACATGTAGAATTTCTTTTTAAGAAATCATTCCATCTTTAATTAAAAAAAAAAATGTCATATGGTAAAATAGCCAAAAAGGTTAATATTTTACAAATTAAGATACAATGGGGTGGATTTTCACAGAAAAATACATTTTTATTTTATATATATTTTTTTTAGTGTAAATATTAGTGCATATATTGTTCCAACTCAATAATGTCATTACACAAGTTCTATGATTACTTTGCCAGCAGTGTCAAACCATGTGTAAAGTGATATGCGATTGTCTCTATTATAGTCTGACTGTGTGCGCCAAAGTAATCACGCAATTACTCTGATGTCGTAAATTAAAATGTGTCTTAAATGTCCATGGCATAAATACTGTAGTGAGGAGGAGGGGGACAGTGAAGGAGGGAGTAAAAGTTGAATGTGTATAGACGGACAAGGCAAAATTATTATGCATCAAATTAACAAATTGTCATACACTTTTTTTTTTTTTTGCCACATAATAGGCTAAATAAGTGTGCATACAGAAACTGAAATAATTTAGAAAATTTTCTCGGAGCACTAATCTTTATTAATCCCCACCGGATGTCCTTTTCTATATGTAAATACACTGCATTATGCAGCTTTCAGATATGCTTTTATGTGTGCGCTACATCACTTTGTCACACATTTCAACACATGTTAGGGGGGTTTTATATATTTTTTTTATAATTCTGGATATTTTATTGCATAAAAAAAATGTTTTTAATTAAAATTATTGCTTGTATGACTTAAAAAGGAATTCACCCCCGCACCTCAATTTTTTTCTCAACACCCTATTACCATTTATGGTGGGTTGTGCTAAAGAAACATACTCGCCTGCTCAGCGAATCCAGCATCGTTCTATAACAATATGTTGCTGCACACCTCGTCCTGCACCAATGTCTGCTCCTCCCAAGTCATCAGGAGCCAGCTGCAAGGTGCTGTGTCCATGCTTTTGATGCTGTGGGGGCAAAGTGATGTCATTTTTGCTTAGATGAGAATGGAGGCATAGTGCCAGGCTGGACTGTAGATTAAATAAATAAACAAATTAAAGGTAAAAAAAAAAAAAGGGGGAGGGGGGCAGATATTATAGGATAAAGGGGAGAATTAGAATGATGACAATGAGTATTTTAGAGTGAATTTCCATTTAAGTAAGGGTGGCACAGTGGTGTAGTGGTTAGCACTTTCACCTAGCAGTAAGAAGGGTTGCTGGTTCAGATCCCACCCACGACACTACCTGACTGGAGTTTGCATGTTCTCCCTGTGCCTGCGTGGGTTTCCTCCCACACTCCATAGACATGCTGGTAGGTTAGTTGGAATCAGTCTAAATTGTCCCTAGTATGTATGAATGTGAGTTAGGGACCCTAGATTGTAAGCTCCTTGAGGGTAGGGACTGATGTGAATGTGCAATGTATATGTAAAGCGCTGCGTAAATTGACAGCGCTATATAAGTAACTGAAATAATAATAATAAGTATAATAATAATAGTTTGCATTACAGTGTGAACTATCATCACTGATGTTAGTTGACAGTGCTGGTGTCTTGTGGTTTACATGCAGAAGAGGCATGTGTGATCTACAGGAAACAAAGTAGAAACAGGCCTGACTATTTTCTGATGTCTTCTAAAAAAAATAACAGTAATAGAAATCATATGGTAACAAGTCATTGCAAGGGAAAAATCTTTTTCAGTGCATACATGAACCATTGTAACTTTCTTAAATTAGGCCCAATCTAAAATAATGCCATCTTTCTTTTGTATGTATTATGCCATACATTTTTAATTCTTAATATAGGCATTAAAAGAGATGCATCATCAGTGATTTTGCTTATCGCTTCAGATTTCGTATGTCAGCTCAGCAGGAAAGCCACCAACATTAGACAAGGTTATGAACTTTGACGAGCAGAATAAAGCGTGGATATTGTTAAAGCAGGTTGAGTTTTTTTTTTTTGTTCAAGGCAACTTTAGGCTCAATTCACAAAGGCAACACACCGGCATAATAATCATATTTAAAAAAAAGAAAAGAAAAGATGGTCAAAATAAGGTGCCTTGTGCTTGTGTTAAAGCCACACTCCAGACTGGAAGACAATTTAACCCCCCACCAAACACTCTTCAAAGGTAAAATGCTCCTCTGTGGGGTAGAGCAATGTTTCTCAACTCCAGTCCTCAAGGCCCCCCAACAGGTCATGTTTTCAGCATTTCCCTCAGATGAAACTGCTTTGGTAATTACTAAAGCAGTGAAACTGATCAAATCACCTGTGTAAAATAATGGGTAGCCTGAACACATGACCTGTTGGGGCGCCTTGAGGACTAGAGTTGAGAAACACTGGGGTAGAGCAGTGTTTCTCAACTCCAGTCCTCAGGGCACACCAACAGGTCATGTTTTCAGGATTTCCACTATTTTGCACAGGTGATTTGATCAGTATTACTGCCTTAGTAATTACCACAGCTGTTTCATCTGAGGGAAAACCTGAAAACATGACCTGTTGGTGCGCCTTGAGGACTGGAGTTGAGAAACACTGGGGTAGAGGACCAAGGTGTATTACATACCTTATTCCTTGCTCCAGCAGGCTCCCTCTATCTGTCTGACTGCTCCACTGCAGCCTATTTCTTAAGACACTCTGGCTGGTGGTCACATTAAGTACAATGCAAGACCAACAGACCAATAGAGCAGGGTTTCTCAACCAGGGTTCCATGAAAGTCTAGGGTTCCTCCAGAAGTTGCTAGGGGTTCCTTGAGCAATGAGAAATTTCTGTCTCTCAGATAAGTTGCCACAGACAACATTGAGCTTTTTAGCTTTCTATAAGGGGGGATTCTTCCAAATGGCCACAAGTGTAAGGAACATTCTTCCCACTGACCCTCACACTAATGTGTCATGAGCTGTAGATGCAGTCATTATCAGCAGGGGCTCCCTGAGACCAGAAAGGTATTTTAAGGGTTCCTATGTGTTTAAAAGGTTGAAAAAGGCTGCAATAGATGATGTTAATGGCCTACTGGGAACCCAGATCTCAAATAGAAGAGAAGAGTGCCAATGGCCAGGGGACCTAGGAATAAGGTAAGTAGTACAGTTTAATCCAATACTCCTAGATTTAATGACCATTAAACCCGTGTAACACCCTGCAAGGATATCTTTTTTCCAGAGTTCAGCTTTCAAGCTTTGTGAACTGAGCATTTTGTGTGTCTCTTCTGCCAAAAAACAGCCTTTCCCTTTTTATTAGTGTACTCCCTCAGTCCACTCACAGATTCCGAGAGTAGAAGTCAAGTTCTCAGATAATGGAACTCCAACACGTATGTGCAGTAGAGCTGCACAATTAATCGTCAAGAATCGTTATTGTGACTAATCGTCAAGAATCGTTATCGCGATCTTGACTAAAGTCTTTCACAATTCTTTCTATGCAAAGAATTCTCTGCTCTTCTGAAGCCACAACCCTCAAAAGAAAGGAAGAGAAAAACCAGGCAGTCTGCCAAGAAACAAAACATTCTTTATCAGTTGAACTTAAGTATAAACATTGTAACAATTTGTCAATGGAATAGACTTCCTGTGTAAGGGTCCTTTCACACTGGGGCAGTTTGCAGGCGCTATTGCGCTAATAATAGCGCCTGCAAACCGACCCAAAAGTGCCGCTGCTTTGATTCCAGTGTGAAAGCCCCGAGGGCTTTCACACTGGAGCGGTGCGCTAGCAGGACGGGAAAAAAAGTCCTGCTAGCAGCATCTTCGGAGCGGTGAAGGAGCGGAGTATATACCGCTCCTGCCCATTGAAATCAATGGGACGGCGCAGCTATACCGCCGGCAAAGCGCCTCTGCAGAAGCGCTTTACGGTGGTTTTTAACCCTTTCTCGGCCGCTAGCAGGGAGTAAAACTGCCCCGCTAGCGGCCGAATACCGACGGTAAAGCGCCGCTTACAATAGCGGCGCTTTACTGCCACCGACGACCCCGCCTCAGTGTGAAAGGGCCCTAAGTGAAAAAAGTTTAACCACTTAAACACTAAACCTTTTTCTGACATTTGTTGGTTTCAAGTTAAAATCATTTTTTTTTTCTAGAAAATTACTTAGAACCCCCAAACATATATATTTTTTTAGTAGACACCCTAGAGAATAAAATGGTGGTTGTTGCAATATTTTATGTCACACTGTATTTGCACAGCGGTCTTTCAAATGCAATTTTTTTGGAAACAATTACTTTAATGAATTAAAAAGAAACACAATCTAACCAGTAAAGTTAGCCCATTTCTTTTTTTGTATAATGTGAAAGATTTTACGTTGCGAGAATCGTGAGAGAATCGTGATCTTTTTATTCTAAGCAAAAAAATCGTGATTCTCATTTTGGCCAGAATCGTGCAGCTCTAATGTGCAGGATTTACAATTTCATTGGCCATCCAATGGCCAAAGAAGGAAGACATTGGTTGCAGATGGGTGGTGAATGGAGAGGGAGAGCACAAAGATGTTAGTGCCGGAGGAGGGCCAACTGAGAGGTAAAGCCAGCCATAAACAGATTGAAATTCAGCAGGTTCAGCACTGACTGTGTGGATGGGGAAATCAAGCGATTTTCTTTTCACATCATAGCAAATGCCCCTCTCCAACCCCAAATTTAGGGCTCATGCTCATTGAAACAGGCATTGAAACAGTGCTGCTTTTTGTACACTTCAAAAAGCAGCACTATAGTAATCAATGAGCCCATACACACGACTGCACCTAGATACAAAATGTGCGCTGCATTTATTCGCACACAAAAAAGTAGGACAAAACTGTAGATTTTACATGCGTAGATCTGCTGATTTTATGCACGTATGTGCATAAACCCATATACATGCACATAAACGTACTTTAGGCATGTTTTTTACGCAGGATCTTTTTTTCATGTAGAAAATATGCAGCCAAAAGCAGTGTTTTTTCTCCCCCTGTGAATGAGCCCTAAAAGCTAAGTCCACCTTTTTACCATGTTTTATGGTACACCCAAATTTAGGGTGTAACATGAAACATGGTCAGAGTCCGCAGCTCCTCCCCTGAGCTTCACCTACTCAGCCACATATCATACACAGTAATCTGTGAATGTATAGAGGACTACAAGTCTCATCTGCCACTATGGCAGAGGCACTTGGGGATCTCAGTCGAGCAAAAGTGTGGTGAAGTCACCATACTGATAGTCCATTGATACATCCTCCAGCCCCATAACTGAAGGTCTGTACCTGGGCTGGAGGAACAGTCTGCAGGAGCTTGAGCAATGCAGTTGCAAAACTTTTAGGTTCCAATGCAAAAAACTAAAGGAGAAGTTTGGGGTTGTTAAAAAATGGCAAAAAACAAAACAAACATCTATACTCAATAAAAAAAAAATTGGGGCTCGCGCTTGGCCACAATTGGGGCAAGACTGTTGCACTAGACAAATTCCTGAATACAGGACCTCCACAAGTTTTGTTTAAAAGTAATGCGCTGTCTCTTAAAGTATCACGTGTTATAGTCAGTAAATAATAAATATTAAAATGATACTTGCTGAACTAAAGTGTCATATATCCTAAATTAACAATATATAATAATAAATAAAGTGCAAATCGTGTGTACAAATTTTGATAGCAAACATTCCACATAAAAGTGCAAAGTGCAGAAAAATTTTTTAAGTCAATAAATATGAATACTAAACTATTAATTCATAAACAGATTAAAAATCCAAATAAAGTCCAGTTGCAAGGAAAAGTGATCTGTGCTGGAAAATGATATCAAGTGCTTCTGTATCACAACCGTGCTCCTATAGGGCAAACAGGCTGTTTACCAGACCGATAGGATCTCATATAAGGAGATCATCAGTGCTTAAATATATTCCCTTTAGGAGGACCGACACTTTCACTGTCTCGATCAGTCATTGCTTGCTGTGGTGGCCTCACCTTAAACACGTAATAAACAGATTGGACTCCACCAGCCAGCTCCCACATATGCATGAATTAGAAACAAGGAAGGGAAATTATAGTGTTATACTGCATTTTAAAGGTTTATTTGTAAGAAATATTGCAGCCAATCTCAGATGACACTTTGTATGGGGAAACGCGTTGGATGGAGCTGGCGGGGTGACTTCAGCACGCACGTATAGGTTGACAACCATCACGGCCATACTTATTGGAGCTGTTTGCTTATACAATCACTATACTCTGTAAGTGCAATAATTCTTACAAATAAACATTTTAAAATGCAGTATAGCACTATGATATCCCTTCCTTTTTTAAAATTTATGCATATGCGGGAGCTTGCTGGTGGGCTCCAAACTGTTTATTTCCTTTTTACAGCGGGAGTGACTACCACAGCAAGCAGTGACTGATTAAGACAGTGAAAGTATCGGTCCTCCTAAGTGGAATACATTTAAGCGCTGATGATCTCCTTATATGAGATCCTATTGGTCTGGTAATCAGCCTGTTTGCCCTAAGGAGCACAGTTTTATCACTTTATATCATTTTCCAGCACAGAGCACTTTTTCTTGCACCTGAATGGACTTTATTTGGATTTTAATTTGTTTATGAATAAATAATTTAGTATTCATATTTATTCACTTATAATTTTTTCTGCACTTTGCACTTTTATGTGGAATGTTTGCTATTTAAATTTTTACACATGATTTGCACTCTTTTTATTATTATATATTGTTAATTTAGCAGAGGATAGATGACAGTTTAAGTTGCTACGTATCATTTGAATATTTAATAATTACTGATTATAACACACAATACTTTAAGAGACAGCGCTTTACTTTTAACCACCTCCATACCAGGCCAATTCTGGTATTCCTCTCCTACATGTAAAAATCATAATTTTTTTTGCTGGAAAATTACTCAGAACCCCCAAACTATATATATATATATATATATATATATATATATATATATATATATATATATATATATATATATATATATATATATATATATATATAAAAAATATATTTTTTACCAGAGACCCTATCGAATAAAATGGGGATTGTTGCAATTTGTTATGTCATACGGTATTTGCGCAGCAATTTTTCAAACGCAATTAAAGAAAAAAAAACACATTAATGAATTACAAAAAAAAACACAATGTATACCAAATGTTTTGTATAATGATGTTATGCCAAGTAAATAGATACCTAACATGTCACGCTCTAAAATCATGCACACTCGTGGAATGACGCCAAGCCTCGGTACTTAAAAATCTCCATAGGCTACGTTTAATTTTTTTTAAAGGTTACCTGTTTAAAGCTACAGAGGAAATCTTATGCTAAAATTATTGCTCTCACTCTAACGTTCGCGGCAATATCTCACATGTGTGGTTCAAACGTCGTTTACATATGCGAGCGCAACATGTGTATGTGTTCAGTTCTGTGTGTGAGCACGAGTGGACAGGACGGCTTTATAATTATTCTTTTTTAAATTAATATTTTATTTTTTATTTTTATTTTATTTTTACACTGTCCCTTTAATTTTTTTTATCACTTTTATTCCTATTACAAGAAATGTAAACATCCCTTGTAATAGGAATGAGGTATGACAGGTCCTCTTTATGGAGACATCCTGAAAAGCATGAGATTAAAAAAAAAATCGATTTCAGGCTTTCCAGAAAAGAGAAAACTGGCAGTGTTTACATCTGCCAGTGCCAGAAGTGACGCCATGACGTTGCTTCCGTCCTGCCAGGGTCAAAGTGATTGCCGGAGACCATCAGGTCCACGGCCAGCTCTATGGTAATCCGGCGCCGTCCCCTCCCGCCTCCCGCTGCCTATAAAAGCAATCCAATGGCCGAATAGCTGCTAGGGTGGCTTTTACATGTGGGGGAATTACCGGCGAAAAGAAATATATCTGAATGATGCCTGTAGCTGCAGGCATCATTCACATGTCACCACTTCAACCCAAGGACATCATATGACATCCTACGGACAGGAAATGGTTAAACTAAACATCTATACTCACCCCCATGCTGCAGCCGTCCCTCGCCAGATCTAAGCCTGTTAACTGAGCGATCAAATGATCGCTGATCTCTCAGTTCTTAGTTGGATCTGAGCAGAGAGTGTTGACTGTCAGACTGTCTCTGCTCTGCCCCTCCAGTGCTCACTGGAGCACCAAGCTGGAGAGGGGGCGGGTGAGGCTTAGACAGCTGCTGATCAGGCATCTGGGTGGATCCGACATCATTATAGGGATTCTTCCAGAGCCTGGAGAAGCTCTGTGACGTCAGCCGACAGCAGACTTTACCCCGGTGGCGGCTTGCTCCCGCCGTGATTATACACGGCGGGAGCTGATCAGTGGGTACCGCTGACTCGATGTCCGCCGACACCCGCCGATCATCCTGCAGAGAGAGAGAACTGCGGTCTGCCTATGTAAACAAGGCAGATCGCCGTTCTGACAGGAGGGAAGGATGGGATCCTGTGTCTCTGCAAAGCAGGGACTAGGATCCACGTCTTCTCCTAGTAAAAGTACCTCCCCCACAGTAGTAAAACACTGGCTAGGCACACAGTTAAATTGGAGGTCCACCCTAAAAAAAAAAAAAAAAACATAAAAACACTCGTTTAAATACATTAAAAAACATTTGAAAAAAATTAAAAAATTTTACTTACCAGAAATGCCTGTTGCTATGCAGATCGTTCTAATCTGCCACTTCCTATTCTGCAGTGATCTTTAGTCTTCTCCTCCTCACGTTGATTTCTGGGAAATTTGGGCGCAGTGTCTTCTGGGACCTGTGTGTGTCACAGAAGACAGCCGCCCATTCAGAAATCGCCGGGGAACTTGCGCGTGCGCAGTAGGAAACGGGCAGTGAAGCCGCAAGGCTCCACTGCCTGTTTCCCTTAGTGAGGATGGCGGCGCCACTGCACGATACGAGGGACAGATCGGCCTCGGAGGGGCCAACATTGCGGGCGCCCTGGACAGGTAAGTGTCCTTATTAAAAGTCAGCAGCTACAGTGTTTGTAGCTGCTGACTTTTAAAAAAAAATTTTTTACGGCTGGAACACCGCTTTAATCATTTCATCGCCCCTGATGTTAACCCCTTCCCAGCCAGCATCATTAGTACAGTAACAGTGCATATTTTTAGTATTGACCATTGTATTAACTTTTGTTCAAACCAATCAATATACGCTTATTGGGATTTTTTTTACCAAAAATATGTAGCAAAGATATGTTGGCTTAAACTGATGAAGAAATTTGATTTTTTACATTTTTTATTGGATGTGTTTTATAGCACAAAGTAAAAAATACAGTTTTTTTTTTTTTCAAAATTGTTGGTCGTTTTTTGTTAATAGCACAAAGAATAAAAACCGCAGAGGTGATCAAATACCACCAAAAGAAAGCTCCATTTGTGGTAAAAAAAAAGGACATACAAAAAGACATAGAGCATGCGACCCCTTTTACACTGAATGCGCTTTTCAGGCATTTTAGTGCTAAACCTGTAAATCGCCTCTCATGTCTCCCCAGTGTGAAAGCCCCAGTGCTTCCACACTGGGGCGGTGCCCTTGCAGGACGTTCTGAAAAGTCTTGCAAGCAGCATCTTTAGGGCAGGTTTGGGGGCGGTGTATACCCCGCTCCCAAATGCCCTGCCCATTGAAATGAATGGGCTGCGCTGCTGAAGTGCCTGCAAAGCGCTTCAGCAGCGCCGCAAGACAGGCGCCTTTAACCCTTTCTTCAGCCGCTAGCAGGGGCTAAAAGCGCCGCTAAAACAACGGTAAATCGCTGCTAAAACTAGCATGCGCTATACCGCTAACGGACCCCTGCCCCAGTGTAAAAGAACCCTAAAGGTCCGACGTACCTTACCGGAACTTCAGAGCTTCGTGCCGGAACCAAGAGCTCCCGAGCGCATGCGTGATGCCATCACGGCTCTTGTCAATCACAGCGGCGGAGCTTGTAAACCCGGAAGAAAGACGGGGAATATGTCAGCCCTATCAGCCGTGATTTTACAGTGCTTCATTTCAAGGTGAGTATTTCATAATGCGCTAGTATGCGATGCATACTAGCACATTGTGCCATTGCCTTGCTGTTTTGTTTTTTTTGAACAGCCGTGGTTTAAAACCTCTTTAAGAAATGCACATGTAAAAAAAAAAAAATCAACGTGGGTCCTTTGTTAATTTCTTGCAAAAGGTGGACTATGCCTCTAAGTTCTGCTTCGCAGGACAGTGATGCAAAAACAAAAACACAAAGAAAGCTTATTTTGAATCTTGCAAATAAAATAAAATAATAATTTTAGATATCAAAAATAATGCGTCCCTGGGTGGGCTCGAACCACCAACCTTTCGGTTAACAGCCGAACGCGCTAACCGATTGCGCCACAGAGACAGCTGGTATGCAAGCTTTCTCCATGATACTGAGCTTTAAACAAGCTCGGCTCTATACTTGGTGGTGTGTCTGGTCTTCTAAACACTGCCCAGAGCTGAGAGCAGCACAAAGAATCAGACGGCTGTACAGAGCATTCTACATCCCGGAGAGATTTTATCCCCCTCCACATCACATAGCACTGCCTTCATCTGCTGTAATGCTTGTAGCAGACTGATAGCACTGACACCTAGCTGAGATACAATGTAACCAATTGCAGGAATGTCACCTGGGCAGACACGCCCCCTTCCTATATGTCTCATGTAATTATGTGCATATTTTATGGGCTTCCAACATTAAATATTCCAATCTAGTCCTCTCTATACAGGGACATGTAAATTAAAACCTAAATTTTTCCAGCAATATCTGCTGCTGATGAAAACACTGGAAGTTTAAATCAGTATTTTATTTTATTTTTTTGCTAGAAAATTACTTAGAAACCCCAAACATTATATCTATATATTTTTTTAGAGACCCTAGAGAATAAAATGGCGATCATTGCAATGATCAAGCATATTCAATATACGCTTATTGCATTTTTTTTTTACCAAAAATATGTAGAAGAATATATACTGGCCTAAAATGATGAAGAAATTTGTTTTTTAAACATTTTTTTGGCTATTTATTATAGCAAAAAGTAAAAAAATATTGTTTTTTTTTTTTTTGTTTTTTTTTTAATTGTCGCCTTTTTTTTGTTTATAGCTCAAAAAATAAGAACCGCAGAGGTGATCAAATACCACCAAAAGAAAGCTTATGTTTGGGTACAACATCGCACGACCACGCAATTGTCAGTTAAAGCAACCCAGTGCCGTATCGCAAAAAATGGCCTGGTAGAATGGCAGTTAAGGGGAAAAATCTCCCGGGGCTGCAGTGCTTGATCACGGAAGGAAAGCTTAAAAAAGAAAGCCAGTGCATACACTGCATCTAAGAAACAGAAAGACGCAATATATTACATTTTTGTTTTTGGGTTTAGTTACGCTTTAACCACTTCCGGACCCCCGTACGCCGATGTACGTCCCTACTTTGGGGACGGATATCGTGGTTATGGCAGCAGCTATCTGCCATAACCACGGTATCCCCGTGTTCGGCTGGCAGTCCGGTACTAGATAAAAATGGTCTCTGAGGCGGATTTGCCACGTGATCACTTTTATCGGAGGCGGGAGAGGGCCCCCCTCCCGCCGCGATCCGGTGCCCTCCGCCGCTTACTGGAGCCATCGGCAGCGGCGGAGACGATCGCGCCTGTCCCCTGGGTTGACATGGAGACGAGTGAGGGGAAGATGGCCCCCACCCGTCTCCATGACACTGCAGGGCGGAAGCGATGTCAAAACGTCACTTCCGCCCATAGCTCTTAAAGGGCCAATTTATTTTGTTTATTTTTTTGAATGAAATTTTTTTATTTTTATTTTTAATTGCATTTTAGTGTAAATATGAGATCTGAGGTCTTTTTGACCCCAGATCTCATATTTAAGAGGTCCTGTCATGCTTTTTTTCTATTACAAGGGATGTTTACATTCCTTGTAATAGGAATAAAAGTGACATTTTTTTTTTTTTTTAAAAACAGTGTAAAAATAAAAAGTAAAAGGTAAAATAAATGATAAAAAAAAAAAATTAAAACGTGCCCCGTCCTGCCGAGCTCGCATGCAGAAGCGAACACATACGTGAGTAGCACCCGCATGTGAAAACGGTGTTCAAACCACACATGTGAGGTATTGCCGCGATCGGTAGAGTGAGAGCAATAATTCTAGCCCTAGACCTCCTCTTTAACGCAAAACATGCAACTGGTAGAATTTTTTAAATGTCGCCTATGGAGATTTTTAAGGGTAAAAGTTTGTCGCCATTCCACGAGCGGGCGCAATTTAGAAGCATGACATGTTAGGTATCAATTTACTCGGTGTAACATTATCGTTCACAATATAAAAAAAAATGGGGCTAACTTTACTGGTGTCTTATTTTTTAATTCAAAATTGTATTTATTTTTTTAAAAAGTGCGCTTGTAAGACCGCTGCGCAAATACAGTGTGACAGAAAGTATTGCAACGACCGCTATTTTATTCTCTAGGATGTTAGAAAAACTTGTATAATTTTCTAGCAAAATAAACTGTTTTTAACTTGTAAACACCACATCTAAAAAAGAGGCCCGGTCTTAAGGTGGTTAAGCTTGTTCCCTGAGTACATACTTTAAGCTCAATTTTGGAAAGATTGAGTTTGAGGAAGTGGTGTGACATCTCTACTGACATACCAGTTAGAAAATTAGTAATGCATGAGGAGACAGAAGGGGTGAACTGAGCATTAGAGAGATAGATTCATCATTGTCACCATAGTGATGGTACTGGAAACTGTTGGAGGTTATCACCTGACCCTGGGAGGAGGAGTAGAAAGAGTATAGAGGAAGCTTGAAGACAGAGCCTTGGGGGACCTCTTCAGAAATAAGAAAAGGAGAGAAGGGGAGTTGTAGGTGACATTAAATGGGTGCTAAGATAGGTAAGATGAGAACAAGGACAAAGCAGAGTCTTGGAGGCCTTGTTCAACCATATCAAAGGCAGCAGAAAGGTCTAAGAGTATGAGTCCAGAGTGGTGGTCATTGGTTTTGGCAGTAAGTAAGTCAATGGGGAATTTTAGGAGGGAAGTTTCTGTAGTGTGTGTGGGCAAAAGCCAGATTGAAAGGGGTTGAGATGGGTTGTTAACAGTGAGGTGGTAACTCAGACGGATGTAGACTAGCAATCTAGAAGTTTGGAAGTAAATGGGAGCAAGAAGATGGGTCAGAAGTTTTTCAAACAGGAAGGTTTTAGCAATGGATGGTTTTTAAGTATGGGGATCACCATTGCATGTTTTAGGATGGGAGCAAGATGCCAGCAGAGAGGGAGAGATTGAAGATATGAATTAGAAGGAATAGAATAGAGCAAAAACGGTGATCAAAGTAGCTGTGAGGGAGTGGGGCCCAGGGGCAGGTAGTTACTGTAGATGGATGTCAGACAAAGGTATAGCAACCTCCTGTTGTAACTGGATCAATGGAGGAAAGTGCTCAATGTGTTGGTAGACATGGTATCCTGGGTGTAGATCTCAACACAAATTGCATCAGTCTTGTTTTTTAAATGATTGGCAGTCTCCTGGGCAGTGAATAGTTAGTGGAGGTGGTGGAGTGTGAAATAGAGAGTTAAAGAGAGAGTTGTCGAGGATCGGATGAGTAGGTGTTGATGAAAGTGATGAAATAGGTTTGTTTGGCAGCATAGATTCAGGAACTGTGTTTTTAAAGGGCAGATTTATATAGGGTGAAGTCTTGCGGGGATTTAGTTTTACACCACAAGATCACGACTGTCTCTTCAGACTTCTGGTGTCGTCTGTTTACCAAGGTTGTAGCGGTTGGGGCCTAATTCTGTGTGTGGTGAGAGAGGCCAGTGTTTCCAGGGATGATGAGAACAAGCTGTTTTAGACAGAACTGGCAAGGTCAGGGCAGGATATTGGTGGGAGTTTCTCATAAAGGTGGTGTGTTGCAGAGTAGAGGAGAGAACAGTTAAGTTCCGAAGGTTTCTGTGGGTAACTGTTTGCTGATTGAAGGGATAGGGGCTAAAGACAGGGAGAGTGAGAAACTGATTGGTTGTGGTCAGAGAAAGAAAAATTAGTGTTTGACAGGTTGAAAGAAGTAGAGAGGTGGGAGAATACAAGGTCAAGGATGTTCCCTTCAGATTGAACGGAAGTGTGTTCATAGCATTAGGGCAAAGAAAAAAGTTGGGTTGAAGAGTTAGGAGGTAGTTCTCTCTGGAGGTTTGGATAGGCTGCACACAGGACCCTGTGAGTGTAAAGGATGATGTAGGTTTATAGGGAGAATGAAGTGCTTATGAATAAGGAGGTGTTGAGTGTGCAGTCTGAAAGTAAGTTCTGCCCGAACATTCAGTGTTCGGGTGTTTGTCCAAATGCCAAAAGTTTAGGGCATTCGGCGTGAACAAACATTACAGCACCCTGCTCAAGACGTAGAGGGTGCCTGCACCCCCTGTATCCTTAGCAACCATTGACATCACACAGCTTATTCACTTATATGGCCGAGAATCCCTGGCCTTGTAGGTGAAAAGGCCAAGTGATGCCAGTGGTTACTAAGGATACGGCGGGTGCAGGCAGCCAACAACATCACATTACCCTATTTGCTTACATAGCAATCCCTGGCCAGGTAAGCAAAGTGTTGAAGATAGGGGGTTGACATCACTGTCTAAATATGGCCACATGGCCATACTTGGACAATGACATTGACCAGATAAACGCATTCATTATTGTACATTGTACAACCCTACAGCATCACATAAAGATCTCAGATCAGCCCAAATTTCTGTACCTTCAGACCTCAGATGAACCCTAATTTCTGTAGCTATGAAATTCAGATCAGCCCCAGTACGTACATGCAAGTTGGATCAGCCCCTATTTCTTTAACTTCAGACCTCAGATCAGCCCTAATTTTTACACCTTCAGACCTCATATCAGCACCAATGCATGTACTTCAGACCTCAGAACAGCAACAATGCATGTATGCACTTCATTCCTCAGATCAGCCCCAATAGGCATGACATTTACCATAGCCCAGAAGATGGTTGTTTGGTACACAAAGCTTTCACCCTGATAAGATGTATTTTTCTCTAGGATTCCAACTAATTTATAATGTTTTAAGCCCTGTGCATGGCTATCACACTATTCTTTCCACTGGAAAGGGCAGAAATGCATTTCTAAAGGGGATTAGAGCATGCAGGGCAGGATAAACCCATTAATTATTGGACAAAGCTGTACAGCATCACATAAATATCTCAGATCAGCCCTATATTCTGTAACTACAGACCTCAATCAGCCCCAGTGCATGCACCTTCAGACTTCAGATCAGCCCTAATTTCTGTACCTACAGACCTCAGTAAGCCCCAGTGCATGCACTTTCACACTTTAGATCATCCCGAATTTCTGAACCTATAGACCTCATATCAACCCCAATGCATGTTCCTTTCAGACCTCAAATTAGCCCTAATTTCTGTACCTACAGACTTCAGATTAACCCTAATGCATGTGACTTTCAGACCTTAGATCAGCTCTAATTTCTACATCTTCATACCTCAGATTAACCTCAATGTATGTTCCTTTCAGACCTCAGACCAGCCCTAATTTCTGTACCTTTGGACTTCAGATCTGCCCCAATATACATATGCACTTTGGATCAACCCCAACGTCTCTACCATCAGACCCAATGGATCACACCTCAGATTAGTCCTAATGTATGCATTTCAGACTTCAGATCAGCCCCAACAGTCATAACCTTTAACAAACCAGAAGCCTCCATCTGGATACAACATATTTTTTCTATGATCCCAGATAATATTTAACATTTTAAGACCTGGACCTGACTATCACATAATCCTTTGCACTGAGAAGCCTACTTCTGTCCTGCTTTAAGTATACAGTAGAAATGCAGATCAGAACATGCAGAAGGGCTTTGCAACAGGAGAGTGACAAAATAACTCACATAAGAAAGCTGTTATAGATAACTGTAAAGTGCATAAACAGTTTAAACATTATTTCATTTCTCATTCTTTTATTTTTTTTTAAATAAAATTAGGGTATTGCCGTATGCAGTTGTCCTGGCTGTCCAGTGGGCTTCCCCAGCACAGCACGGATATGTTCTCAATCACTGACTGCTTTCACTGGTGGGTGGCCAAGCTATGTAATTGACTGATTAGGGAGTGCTCAGTTACAATCAATGTTTTTGCATGCAGTTGAGAATGCATTGCATGCCAACCCTGGCACATTTCCTTGGGGTTGTAGACCCCTGCTAAAGAATATTACTTGAGTGAAAGCTCTGAGTCTTCTGGGGCAGCTGAAATTACATCTAAGATGGTGGTGCCCAGCATTAAGCCTGGTACACACAGGCCGAATGTCAGTAGGTCCGTGTGTACTGCAGCTGGTCCGACAGAAGTTCGACCTGCTTCTGTCAAAAGGGGCATGACTGAAAAAGGTTTGCCGATTGGCTTCCAATGGCTGAGAGCGCTGACCAGAGTGTTCTTGCAGGCGGGGGGATGTCCCCCTGTCAGAACACAATAGAACAGCTGGGGAAATTGCTGTACTAACATTGCTGACTAGCTGACTGAGCTGTCAGTTTTTTTCATTCAGCCTAGTGGGTTGAACAAAAAAAAAACTAGTAGTGTGTACGAGGTTTTAGTGTCAGGACTTTAGGATGTTCACACAATTAACATTAACATTAACAACTAAATAATTAACATACCTAAAATACAATCAATGCACATGCAATCTTATAGGAAGATTGTTGTTGAAATAAATTATTACTTTTTAAAGATCAGAAATTATGGAGAGATTCTTAAAGCACAGAGCCGTATGGGAGCTGTATGCTAAAACATAAGGCGGCTGGTAGGGAGAGCCCCAGCAAGGGGCCAATTTAAAAGGTAGCAATGCTATTTTTAGGACCACAAACCTGATTCTGCATCAGATGACTCACACAGTACGATTGCAAATGACGCTTCTATGCCTCAAACACATGAAGAGATTGCAAGGCAACTAAAATAAGACATCCATTGCTGCAAGGAAATAAATAAAAAAATTAATTTTATATATATATATATATATATATATATATATATATATATATATATATATATATATATATATACAGTATCACACAAAAGTGAGTACACCCCTCACATGTTTGTAACTATTTTATTATATCTTTTCATGTGACAAAACTTAAGAAATGACTCTTTGCTACAATGTAGTGAGTGTACAGCTTGTATAACAGTGTAAATTTGCTTTCCCCTCAAAATAACTCAACTCACAGCCATTAATGTCTAAACCGCTGGCAAAAAAAAGTGAGTACACCCCTAAGTGAAAATGTCCAAATTGGGCCCAATTAGCCATTTTCCCTCCCCAGTGTCATTTGACTCGTTAGTGTTACAAGGTTTCAGGTTTGAATGGGGAGCAGGTGTGTTAAATTTGGTGTCATCGCTCTCACTCTCTCATACTGGTCACTGGAAGTTCAACATGGCACCTCATGGCAAAGAACTCTCTGAGGATCAGAAAAAAAGAATTGTTGCTCTACATAAAGATGGCCTAGGCTATAAGAAGATTGCCAAGAACCTGAAACTGAGCTGCAGCACGGTGGCCAAGACCATACAGCGGTTTGACAGGACAGGTTCCACTCAGAACAGGTCTCACCATGGTCGACCAAAGAAGCTGAGCGTCATATCCAGAGGTTGTCTTTGGAAAATAGACATATGAGTGCTGCCAGCATTGCTGCAGAGGTTGAAGGGGTGGGTTGTCATCCTGTCAGTACTCAGACCATACGCCGCACACTGCATCAAATTGGTCTGCATGGCTGTTGTCCCAGAAGGAAGCCTCTTCTAAAGATGATGCACAAGAAAGCCCACAAACGGTTTGCTGAAGACAAGCAGACTAAAGACATGGATTACTGGAACCATGTCCTGTGGTCTGATGAGACCAAGATAAACTTATTTGGTTCAGATGGTGTCAAGCATGTGTGGTGGCAACCAGGTGAGGAGTACAAAGACAAGTGTGTCTTGCCTACAGTCAAGCATGGTGGTGGTTGTGTCATGGTCTGGGGCTACATGAGTGCTGCCGGCACTGGGGAGCTACAGTATCTCACAAAAGTGAGTACACCCCTCACATTTTTGTAAATATTTTATTCTATCTTTTCATGTGACAACACTGAAGAAATAACACTTTGCCACAATGTAAAGTAGTGAGTGTCCAGATTGTATAACAGTGTAAATTTGCTGTCTCCTCAAAATAACTCAACACACAGCCATTAATGTCTAAACTGCTGGCAACAAAAGTGAGTATACCCCAAAGTGAAAATGTCCAAATTGGGCCCAAAGTGTTAATATTTTGTGTGGCCACCATTATTTTCCAGCACTGCCTTAACCCTCTTGGACATGGAGTTCACCAGAGCTTCTCAGGTTGCCACTGGAGTCCACTTCCACTCCTCCATGACGACATCACGGAACTGGTGGATGTTGGAGACCTTGCGCTCCTCCACCTTTGGTATGAGGATGCCCTACAGATGGTAAATAGGGTTCAGGTCTGGAGATATGCTTGGCCAGTCCATCATCTTTACCCTCAGCTTCTTTAGCAAGGCAGTGGTCCTGTTGGAGGTGTGTTTGGGGTCGTTATCATGTTGGAATACTGCCCTGTGGCCCAGTCTCTGAAGGGAGGGGATCATGCTCTGTTTTAGTATGTCACAGTACATGTTGGCATTCATGGTTCCCTCAATAAACTGTAGCTCCCCAGTGCCGGAAGCACTCATGCAGCCCCAGATCATGACACTCCCACCACCATGCTTGACTGTAGGCAAGACACACTTGTCTTTGTACTCCTCACCTGGTTGCCGCCACACACGCTTGACACCATCTTTTACATTAAAGAAGTTTATTACAGAAATGTTAAGTGAACATTACAGATCAGAGAGTACAATAACAAATACAAGTGTTTCTGAACGAGCATAAGTTTCAGTAAAAAGGCTGCAGTTTACATTTGTTTATGCAATGTTGATTCAGAATAATCAAAAATTAAACAGTGTAATATCGGTTGTGTCGTTACATAAACCATATTATTTCAGGAGTAAGCCTGTGCAATGTCACAACCCCTTTCGCCTAGGCCTATAATAATATTATATGCGATATTACCATTGACCCTCTGAATAGATCAAAGAGATGAAAAAGGGGAAAAGATAAAGTATACATGAGAAAGAAGGGTAAGGAAAAGAAGAATGAGTGATCTTGAATGATCCTAGTTGACCTCGACCACCCACGTCGACCAAGTGTGTAATCCAGCAAAGATCCACTGTTAGGCCATATCTAAAACTAATTTATCTTATCGCCTAAACCTGGGCATCGACAATGTCGGAAAATGCTTGTGAGTATTTAAACACGTTCCATGGGCGCCATGTATCTAGAAAGTTTTCAACTTGTTCATTTGCTTGCGCCAAAGTGTCTTCCATTTCATAAAATTCTGTGACCCTGTTTAGCCATTCCTTTGTTGTTGGTACGCGAGTTGATTTCCAATAAATTGGGATGAGGGACTTGGCCGCATTCAGTAAATGTTTTGTGAGCGAACGCTTGTATCTCCCCAGAGGCCAGCTCGAAATATGCAACAGGCAGCAAGCTGCGTCTAAAGGTAGGGTGGTCTCAGTGATTTTTTTGATATATTCTCGTACACTGTCCCAGAAGTGGGTAATCAAGGGGCAATGCCACCATATGTGTAGCAAAGTTCCACTATCTCCCAAGCACCTCCAGCAACGATCTGAAGTCTGGGGGAACATCTTATTTAATTTTGTTGGAGTTAGGTACCACTGAGTCAAGAGTTTAAAAGCTGTCTCCTGCACTTTGGTGCTGATAGAGCACTTATGTGATAAGATGCAAGCGTTCCTCCACTGATTCGGGGTTATGTTTACCTGTAGGGCTTCTGACCACTCTCTGAGTCTGTCATCCATGGGTGTTTTCGTGTTTTGTAGCCACGCGTAAATAATTGAAGTAGCCCCACGTATTGGCTCTCCCCTAAGGCACACCGACTCGAAGTCCGTCAAAGGCCTAGAAAAGTCTCCCACCTTGTGATTAGCGCTTACATAACTTCTAACTTGGAGGTAGGTCCAGAAGGGCAAGTCAGTCACATTGTCATTTTGTTTAAGTGTCTGAAAGTCTTTCATTTTGGCTTGGTGGTAACAGTCTCTTGCTAATAGAGGTTTGTCACTGTGAGAAGATCTGAGGTGAGGGTTGCCTACTCCTGGGATGAAATCTGAGTTATCCCTCAGTGAGGTAAGTGGACCTAAGGCGGATGTAACTCCTGTGTCAGCGGGTATCTCATGGATCACTTTCAGAGTGGTACCCGTTAGGGGATGTTGCTTTAGGTCGTCAGTGTATGAAAGCCAAGGTCGCCAAGGTGCAAAAGTGAGAGGGAAGGTCTGAAGGTCCATTTCTAGTTTCACCCAGTCTTTGGTATCTCTGTGACAGTGCCAGTCGATGACCCTTGTTACGTGAGATGCTTTGTAGTAGCCCTGTAAGTTGGGTACTCCTAACCCTCCCAGTGTCTTCGCTTTCTGCAGTGTTTCAAGTTTGATTCTCGGATTTTTTTGTGCCCATATAAATTTCAAAAATATGGTTCTCAGTCTTCTGAACATGTTGGGCGGTAGTTTAATCAGTAAAGTGCGCATAAGATAAAGGAGTCTGGGAAGGACCCTCATTTTAATGATTGCTGCCCTACCAAACCATGAGAAGGTTCCAGCGTGCCATTTGTGTAAGTCCGTTTCAATAGATTTTAAGAGAGGGGGAAAATTTTGTTCGTATATTGTCGATAATTGAGGTGTTAAAAACACCCCCAAATATTTCAGTTTTTTGTGATCCCATTTAAAGGGTGAGTTTTCTATCACCGATGTGAGTGAGTGGTTGGGAAGGGATATGTTCATGGCTTCGGATTTGGAATAGTTTATCTTTAGATTAGAGATATAGCTATAATGTTCAAAGGCTTTCATAAGATTAGGGAGAGTGGTGTGGGGTCTAGATATGAAAAATAGCAAATCATCGGCATAGGCGGCTACTAAGAACTCCCGCCCCCCCACCTGAAATCCCCGGACCGAATTATTTGCATTGACCTGTCTAATAAATGGCTCTAGGGTTAAAATGAATAAGAGTGGTGAAAGGGGGCAGCCTTGTCTTGTTCCATTCGCTATTTGTACCCGATCCGAAAGAGTGCCGTTTATTTTCAATCTAGCCGAAGGGCTATGATAGAGTGCGGAGATCCGGGCCAACATCCTATCGCCCAGTCCAATATGTCTACAAGTGGACAGCATGTAGTCCCAAGCCACGCGGTCTAAGGCCTTCTCCGCATCCGTGGATAGGAGAAGGCCCTCAGATCCGCTGGACCCCATTTGGTGAATTAGTAGGAGGGCTTTGGTGACATTGTCTTTGGCTTCACGGTCGGGCATGAAACCCACCTGTTCCGGGCCAATTATTTTTTGGAGAAAGGGTCTCAGTCTGTCAGCCAGTATCCTCGCAAAGATTTTTACGTCCAGGATCAGTAAGGAAATGGGACGATAACTGGCACAATCAGAGGGATCCTTACCTGTCTTCGGTATTACTGTTATGTAGGCTGAAAGTAAGTCTGGAGTAGTGGATCTGGGTTCGGACAAGGCGTTCAGGGCCGCCGCCAAGGGGTCTGTCAACAAGTCTGTAAAAGTTTTGTAGTAAATGGCCGTGTACCCATCTGGGCCAGGACTCTTGCCTAGTTTCAAATTCTTAATGGCCATTCTAATTTCAGTCGTGGTTATTGTGTCTTCAAGGGTGTTAGCTTCCGTGGTGTCAAGAGATGGAAGACCACTCTTGCTTAGATAGTCTTCGATTACTTGTGATCTATTACCGTCCATGCCCGGTTGTTTGTGTTGTGGCGGTAAATTGTAGAGATTTGAATAGAATGTATGAAAATGTTTAGCAATCTTCTCTGTGGTGATATCTAGTGTCCCATTTTTTTTCTGTCTTATGCCTGTAATGTTATTGTTTTGGGTGTGTACTCGTAACGCCCTTGCCAATGTCTTGCCCGGTTTGTTGCCCCCTTCATAATAGGTTTTTTTCCTAAAAAATAGAAACCGTTTGGCTTTAGCATCAAACAGTGTCTGAAGTTGTTTCCTGGCTGCTAGTAATTCTGTGGCTGTATCCACAGCAAGAGATTGTTTGTGTAGGGATTCTAGCTTATGGATACAGCTTATTAGAGTTTTGATTTCCCTTTCTCTCTCTTTTTTCTTTCTAGCACCCATCGAGATCAGTTCCCCTCTTAGTGTACATTTGTGAGCCTCCCAAATCATTAGTGGGTCCATCCCTGGAGTGTTGTTCTGGGTGAAAAAATTTGACAGGGCCTCTTTAAGTTTGGGTAGGTGGGTGGGGTCCGAGAGTATCGAGGAGTTAAGTCTCCAGATCTGGGTCTTTTTTGGGGATCTTGTCAGGTCTAGTGTTACTGCCACTGGAGCGTGGTCAGAGAAGGATTGTGTGCCTATGCAGGCCTCGGAAAGAACAGGAAGGTCTTTTTGAGTTATAAACAGATAGTCTATCCGTGTATATTTTTTGTGGGGTGCTGAGTAAAACGTATAGTCCCGTCCCTGTGGGTTAAGGAATCTCCAAGAGTCTACCAGTTCCAGCTTGTGGAGAAGGGATTTAATACCCTTCAGGGTTTGGTACCTAATGCTAGTGTTGCCATTGGAGGTGTCTGCTAGGGGATTCAAAGGAATGTTGAAGTCTCCTCCCAGTATCAGACACCCCGTAGCAAACTCCTGCAGCTTATGGACCATCTGTTTACAAAACAGCAGATGGGCTGAATTTGGAAAGTATACATTTGCTATTGTGATGGGTGTTCCGCTGTAGTGCCCTTTCAGAAAAATGTATCTACCCTCAGGGTCTATCAGTTGGTCCGTCAGGTCAAAAGGTGCATTTTTACTGATCAGTATTGAAACACCTTTAGTTTTAGCAAGGTTATTTGTGGCATGAAAAACCCTAGTGAAGTTCGAGTCGGTGAGCCTGGGTACGTGTCCAGTTTTAAAGTGGGTTTCCTGTAGCAGTACGAAATGTGGCTTACCTTTTTTAATTTCTCTAAGTAATGTAGATCTCCTCTCTGGAGTATTCAATCCCTGTATGTTGTGGGATATTACTGTGGGACTGCGCCCCAGCAAAGAGTAGGCCATGGCGCAGACTCAGGAGCGGTGCGGAACCTTGATCTGAAAAAGAGATATCGGTGGTCAGTTAAGGCGGTCTTAAGGTCGAGTTCGTGGGTGGTCAAAACCCCCGAGATAAATGACAAAAAAAAAAAAAAAAAAGAAAAGAGAAGGGGATAGGCGGGGAAGGAAACAGAGGAGGAGAAAAAGAGCAGAAAGCAGGAAAACAAGGAGGCGAAGGTGGAAAGAGGAGCAAGTATAATAAGAATTAAGTTCAACCTCTAGATAGAGCCCTATCTAGAGAACTGTAGTGCGTCTGCAAAGCTTAATGCAATGACAGACCACCTGCGGGGGTAGGGGGAGGCGGCTGCCCGGTGTGCAAGTCAAACAGAACAAACCGTTAAGTATAAACAGAAAACTTATGAAGGATATATCTGGCATAACCAACCTCCAACGGACACACAGCCTGTGGCTAAAAAAGATATACTTCTCTTAACTGAAGTAAAATATATATAATTAATTCACCCTATAGAATAAGGGAGCCCCTCCGGACCCGCACAGGAGGGCCAGGAGGCGCCGTTGTCATTGTCACCCCCGCAACGTGAAGACCCAGCCGCCCGCCACCTCAAAAGTGTCACGACCAAGCCGACCCCCCCCGCCGCGAGAGTCACAAAACTGCAATAACTCAGACTAATGCCTAAACGTCAAAAAAAGAGAAAAATTTGTGGTACAAGATATGTGCAATAAGCACGCCTATGTCTGCTTTGAGAGCATGGAAGACAGTGGTGCAATGCCCTAATAAACTGAACCTTAAGGAAAGAAAAACATAAAAATAGAAATTAAAAAATGAAAAATGAAAAAATTGAAAATATTGAAAAAAAAAAAAAAAAAAAAAAAGGGGGGAGAGGGGAGAAAAATTGGGGGATAGATTGGGCAAGAATAACTCCCTTTTACGTCAAAACAGACAGACAGATCAATGTGGAGGATCATAGGCTAGACGGCTTGGCATCAATCCTCCGCGTGATCACAGTCCCAAAGAGCTCTTGGATTCGGTGTGTTGAATTTGGAACTTCCTGCTTTGCTTGACTTCATTTTCTTGGACGATCTTTTTTCAGGTGTGGAAAATGGTGATCTGGATGGGCTCCTGTTGTGTGGTGGTAAATTAAACTCAGCGTACCAATCCGGTAAGTCCACTAGGTCCAGGCCAAGTCCTGCACAGAAATCGGGGAGATCCAGTGGGGTGCGTAGGATGTGCTGGTGCCCATTTGTCGCCACAATGAGGGCAAAGGGGAAGCGCCAAGTGTACCTGAGGTCTTTTTCGCTGAGTTTGTCCAGTAGTGGGCGCAAGGCCCTGCGGTTTCTGAGTGTAATCTGGGATAGATCTTGGAATAGCATTATGTTCTCTCCATTGAAAATGATCCTTTCATTCCTCCTCGCTTTGCGCATTATGTCCTCCTTTAATTGAAAGCTTTGCAAGCAACAAATGATGTCCCGAGGTGGTGCAGTGTCAGGGCCTCTAGGCCTGAGTGCTCTGTGAGCCCTGATGAAATCAATCACAGTCTCCTCTTGCCTTTCCAATAGGCTGTTAAAGACCCTCTGTAGAGCCGGGGCTATTTGATCTGCTTCCACTGTTTCGGGGATCCCCCTCACCCTAATATTGTTCCTCCTGCCTCTGTTGTCGAGGTCTTCTAGGTGTCTGTTTACATCTATAAAGTGCTGGGTATGGGACACAGCAATCTTGTCTATCCTGTCCAGGGCCTTATCTCTCTGTTTCCCTGCATGTTCCACCGATGCTAGTTTTTCAGTGAGGACAGCCAGATTCGTTTTGAGATCGGTTATTGCGGCTGAAAAGGCCGATTTGATTTCGGCAGTAAATCCGGACATATCTGCGTATGTTAGGGGTTTATGGAGTCTTGATTTCCCCCTGTTCATGTCCTCATTAACGTCTGACTCACCGCTGAAGTCTTCCTCGCGGAGCTCTGCCTGCTGCGTCGGCGCCATCTTGGGTTCGGCCTTGCCGTTCTCAGCCTCCGACTTTTGTCTCAACAAATCCACAATATTCCTGGCTGTGGAAGTCGTCAGCCCTTTGCGGGAACGGGTGTGCGGGGTGCCGTGAAGCTTCCTGGCCGGCATGGAAGGTTTTTGGAGAGGGTGTCAGGCTAATAGGCCATGTGTCCGACGGAGCTCCTCTAATGTGCTGCCATCCAAGCCGCGCGCCAAGCCACGCCCCCGCTTGACACCATCTTAACCAAATACGTTTATCTTGGTCTCATCAGACCACAGGACATGGTTCCAATAATCCATGTCCTTAGTCTGCTTGTCTTCAGCAAACTGTTTGCGGGCTTTCTTGTGCATCATCTTTAGAAAAGGCTTCCTTCTGGGACAATAACCATGCAGACCAATTTGATGCAGTGTGCAGAGTAAGGTCTGAGCACTGACAGGCTGACCCCACACACTTCAACCTCTGCAGCAATGCTGCCAGTACTCATACGTCTATTTCCCAAAGACAACCTCTGGATATGACGCTGAGCATGTGCACTCAACTCATTTGGTCGACCATGGTGAGGCCTGTTCTGAGTGGAACCTGTCCTGTTAAACCGCTGTATGGTCTTGGCCACCAGGCTGCAGCTCAGTTTCGGGTTTTTGGCAATCTTCTTATAGCCTAGGCCATCTTTATGTAGAGCAACAATTCTTTTTTTCAGATCCTCAGAGAGTTCTTTGCCATGAGGTGCCATATTGAACTTCCAGTGACAAGTATTAGAGAGTAAGAGCGAAAACACCAAATTTAACACACCTGCCCCCCATTCACACCTGAGACCTTGTAACACTAACAAGTCACATGACACCGGGGAGGGAAAATGGCTAATTGGGCCCAATTTGGACATTTTCACTTAGGGTTGTACTCACTTTTGTTGCCAGCGGTTTAGACATTAATGGCTGTGTGTTGAGTTATTTTGAGGGGACAGCAAATTTACACTGTTATACAAGCTGTACACTCACTACTTTACATTGTAGCTAAGTGTCATTTCTTTAGTGTTGTCACATGAAAAGATAGAATAAAATATTTACAAAAAAGTGAGGGGTGTACTCAGTTTTGTGAGATACTGTATATATATATATATATATATATATATATATATATATATATATATATATATATATATTGCACAGGAAATGTACTTGATGGACTTCCTTGCAAATGTTCCAATAAAGTTGCACTAACTATTTAAAGCCTGGTCCGAAGTCATTCAATGGGGTGCATGATGGTTTCTGGCATATGAAAGAACATGGATCAGTAAAGCACACGTGGTGTATGAAGCAAAGCCTACTACAAAAGGTGTATTCAGCAAGACAAGCAAGGAGAAGGAATGCAGTTGCAATGGGTAACCAAGAATTAGTGCAGGGTACATTGCGGCCGGTCATAAAGTGTAGTACCTAGCATGGTGGAGGGTCCTCTGGTAGCGAGAGATCTGGCTGTCGGTGATCTGGCTTCCTCCCCAATGGTTGGATGTCTGAAGGTATAGGAACTGAACCTGCGGTACTAGCCACATGGTACGGAAGAGAGAAGGAGTGAATTAAGTGCATGCATGAGGTTTGCGCTATGTGCACAGCGGGACCCCATTCTATCACTGGGAGTAAGGTGGCAGAGGTACGCTGGACTGGTAGAGTAGGTTAAGCGGTGTCCCTCCTAAATGCAACATCCAGGTGTGTAGTGACACAGGACAAGGACATTTCACAGGGGAACGCTGTACATTTTCTACTGCACACAGTACAAGGCTCATCTCTAAGGCGGTGAACCGCCATAATGTTTGATTTGCACGTGACTGCGGTCCCCATCTGTTCCTGGGCATTAATTAGCATGCTTTGCGGGAAAGGTACCTCCATGTGCAGGGCAAATGGCCCCGCCCACAAGCTGAAGGCAGAATCAACCAGATATATTTCACTCTATACAAAACGAGTGGCTTTGTGGGTATGCATACTCTGTTATATAACATGTAATGAGAGTTTTTCATAGTCTGGGTTTAATGATACTTTAAATACCTCTCATTTACATACATGTAGTAATACAGTGCACTAGAGAAGTCAAAATGGCCCCTCAGTGTCCCTCTCTTCATTATTTCCTCTTCTAGCCATCTACTGGTCCATATACCACAATGTTCCCTTCTCAGAGCTTTTCTCTTTTCTGTTTATGGTTGCTGGATTTAATTTACTAAAGGAGTAAATAACATTCACTTCCAAAATTTACAAGAGAACTTTGTTTTTTGTTTTTGTTTTTAGAAATCATACTTACCTAGGTGGATGCAGCTTTGGCCCGATGCTGCATCTGTCCCCCCGCCGACTCTAAGATTGAAAACTGAGCATTCAAAGACCGCTGATCGCTCAGTTCTCAGTGCTCTGTGAGCAGTCTCTGCAGCTGGGCCGTGGCGGACGGCATGACATTGCAAGGCAGGCAAACGGGCAGGTGAGAGAGCCCAGTGATTCAGAGAGGCAGGCAGACGGGTGGATGAGAGAAGCAGGCTGGCGAGCAGAGATGACATCATGTCTCTCCGCCCGCATAGCATCATCGCTCTTGTGCCCTCACAGGCTGCGGAATGTCGGAGGTGCGGCGGGGAGCAGAGAGAAGACATCATCTCTTACTGCCCGCCCTGCATCACCGCTCTCCTGCCCTCACTCAAGAATGACCACTGCACAGAGGCCTGCCTCTGTGCTAAATGAACCAGTGCCACCAATGCAGTGACAATCCACATCTGGTGGCACTGGCAGGTGACGTGGCAAGTGGCATTCCTCATTTGGTGGCAGGTAGCGTGGCAAGTGTCCTTCCTCATCTGGTGGCAGGCAGCGTGGCAAGTGGCATTCCTCATCTGGTGGCAGGCAGCATGGCAAGTGACATCCTCATCTGATGGCAGTGGACGTGGCAAGTGGCATTCCTCATCTGGTGGCAGGGGATGTGGCAAGTGACATTCCTCATCTGGTGGCAGGTGACGTGGAAAGTGACAAGCAGCATCTGGTGGCAGGCGACGTGGCAAGTGACACACTCGGGGCTCCCACTTATTCTGCATTATGGTGAGTTGAACTATTTTATTTATATTACAATGTAATATAAGAAAAAATGTGGTTCAATCATTCTGACACCATACCAACCATGGTGCCGTGATGATTGAATTGCCAACACCAGAGTAACAGCTATTACCCCGATAAACTGCCTGTGAAAAATCGCTTACCCCTGCGCCCCACCAAACCCCCCTCCCCCGGGCCTTGGCACAATTTTGTTTCACGCAGCCAGTCCCCGGTGCCAAAAAGGTTGGGGACCACTGCTATAGAAGACTATTCTGTCTCTCTTATGGGCTCCAGGTGGCTAACATGGGGAAGCCGGCAACCCCTGTAGACTAAGTAGGGTGTGTATACAGATCAGGTGAGTGATGAATAGCAGTTCAGTGTGGGTGCCTGCCCCAGCTCATCACCACCAAATAATTTGGTGGAGGAGGGATTATGGTGTGGGGTTGTTTTTCAGGGGTTGGGCTTGGCTCCTTACTTCCATTGAAGGGAACTGTTAAGGCGTCAGCATACCAAGAAGAGTTTAAGCTGTTATAGCTGCAAAGGGTGGGTCAACTCAATATTGAGCTCTACAGACTAATGCCCTGTACACACGGTCAGATTTTCCGACGGAAAATGTGCGATTGGAGCTTGTTGTCGGAAATTCCAACCGTGTGTGGGCTCCATCGGACATTTTCCATCAGAATTTCCGACACACAAAGTTTGAGAGCAGGCTATAAAATTTTCCGACAACAAAATCCGATTGAGTCAATTCCGACCGTGTGTGGTCAATTCCGACGCACAAAGTGCCACGCATGCTCAGAATAAATTCAGAGACGGAACAGCTCGGTCTGGTAAAATTAGCGTTCGCAATGGATATAGCACTTTCGTCAGGCTGCAATGTTTTAAATAGTTTAATGCAGCGCACTCTCTTCTTCTTTATAATGTTAGAAGAATGAAGTAGTTTTGCTGCTGATATTCACACAGACTTCTCACAAACTTCTTTCTTTATTATTTATCATGATTTCATCAATATAACATTTGTATTTGTCACATCTGATTAAAAATTTGTATTTTTTTTTTTTACTTTTTTGGTTAGTATTTTTTTCAAGCCTGATCCTGATCTTTTTTTTTTTTTAAACTCCAGAATATTTTTGTGTGTGTTTTGTGTGTCAAGTTACCACAACACCATTATTATCTTGTATTATTTCATCTCAAGGAGGTTGCTTGGTGTTAGTGTCTCTTGTTATTTCACATTGTATTTTTGAAGTGTACCTGCCTCCTCACAAACAAACTGTCCTTTTTGAAGGAAAATACACATAGGCGAGTATAATTGAAACATAAAATCCTTTATTAAGGACTCATAACCAAACAAAGAGGGAGGCAACGCTGGGGAAACAGCAGAAATTGGCGAAGCCTTTGGCCCCCAGGGCACACATCAATTATTTCCAGGCAAACTTGGTGGCCTGAGGAGTCCATATATAAGGGAGTGCAGTCTGGTCCAGAATTCCAAGAGATCCTGAACAGCTGCAGATGACATGTATGTCCCCGAGCTGTGGTCATACAAGAGCCTGCATCTTTTGTCAGACCAGACTGAACCCAGGGTCATCACTCTCTAGTCTTCCTTCCACGCTTCCTTTCACACTGTGTCTGTGGTGGTGGAGTTGTGGCAGGAGGAGGAGGATGGTCCAACTCACACAGGTGGGCATTGGGTGTGATTTCGCCCCTCACCCCCTTAGTTAGTGTTTTGTAAAGAAGGTCCTTAAACATGAGGTGTTGACCCTCCTGCATGCCCTGCAGTTTTGTGGCAGCCATGAAGGCAAAGGCCTCTTCAGGAGTGGGGGTGGCTCTGAGGGACGCAGAAGCCTCCTGAATCAGCCTGAGTGCTGAATCCTGCACGTTACTCCCCTTCCTGCGTCTTTTGGTTGGAAAGCAGAGGGAAGTAACCTGCGATTCTGTCAGGCTCCTACTGGGCCCGGCCTTCTCCTGGCTGCCACTTACCCACGCCTCCTCCTGGCTGCCACTAACCCCACCTCCTCCTGGCTGCCACATTCTGCAGACTCCTCCTGTGTGCCACATTCCACAGCCTCCTCCTGGCTGAGGTCTTCCTGTGTATGAAAAAGGGACAACGTTTTAGTTTATGATTCATCAATCACACACAATTTTCACCTCATGACTGTTGCAAATTGAATGTTAACAAATATAACAGACTAGAATTCTGAGCCCAGCATTTTTCATTCTTGTCCCAATTTCTGGTGCCCACTACTGTCTATTGATATGTAAAACACTTTATGAAATCAGCAATTAGTGATCAATAATAACATCTAGTAAACATCATTTATTTATTGACCAGAAATCTGTAGAACAATGCTATACCAGAAGTTTCTCCAGCGCTGCCTGCCTCTTTTGTTTATTATTATACTGCGGGTGTTTCACCTGCCACAGACAGGGCAGCTCCCTGTATTTGTCTATGAACAGGGGGAGGAAATTGTGGTCATTGAAGCCATCCATTTTATCTGCAAGACACAAGACAAACCCTAATGTCAGGTGAAACTCTCCTAATCTTGTCCCAATATAGGCCTCAATCTAGAAGCAGAATAGGCCCAAGTTTAAATCTTACCTTCGTTATCACGATCGGCGCCTCCGATACTCCTTCCTCCGCTCACAGATCGTACGTACTACGCATGCGTGTTACGCTTTATATACACTGCGAATGCGTGAAACTCCGCCCGCCCCTGACGTTCTTTCTAGTCTATTCCCCACCCCTTCTCGTTCAGCGCAGTGAGGGAAGAGCACATGGCGGAGACAGAGCAGGTGCATGCTAATTACACCAACGAGGAGGAGGAGGAGGAAAGCCTGGAGCCAGAAATGTCCCGATCCCAGAGGAGACAATTTAAGGCCTCATATATGTCCTTTGGGGAGATGTTGGAGATGGTGGATATCCTGAAGATGGCCGACTATGACGGGAAGTATGGACCTTACCCCAACCCCAATGTAAGAAAGGCCAAGATAATGGCGAAACTGGTCAAAAGTCTGCAACGGAATTTTGGGGTACGACGATGCAAGGATCAGCTCAGGAAGCGGTGGTCGGACCTCAAATTAAGGGAGCACAGGCAGTACAGAAGGATCAGGAGAGTGCTGCATAAAGAAAGTAGTTTTGCTGTGTTTCTATTCTTTATTTTTATTAAGTTTGTGCTGCTCCATGTGCTTTTCTTAACTGTTGTACAGTTTAAAATGGCAACTTTCATGTTCATGGGCGCATTATTTGTTTGTATGAAACATTGTTCGTTCGGCCTAGAAAACACCATTGTTTTGGGCATATGCATTTGAATACATTTTTGCTAGCCTACTTCTCTTAAAATAATTTTGTTGTGTAGATGGGTTTGTAACTAGAATGAAATGCAAACTAGATTCTATGTAAGGAGAGGACACTCAGCAGCTGTTTACACATCTGGACACTGAAGCACTAATGTGGGACACTAGAACACCCTTTTTATTAGGGGGCCCACACAGGTGCTCCAGTGTATACTATAGGGGTGACTCCATCTGTGAAGCTTGTAGAAAACAGGTAAGTATTCAAGCTTGACAAAGGACAAAAATATTTCTTCATCTTGGAACTCTGCCAAAATAGACAATTGTACCCCACTTCCAAGCAATGTTTCATATTCCTATTTCTGCCATGAAATATCTGTGTGCTAAGTATACCAATTTTTTATTTACATAGAGGAGAAAAGACTCGGAGGACACCACTCATCTGAGGAGACCACAGACCCCCCCACCTCAGGAAGAAGGTGAAATCCCCTAAAGCCAACAGAAGGAGGAGGAGGAAGGAGACATAATCGAAATAGTCACCACAACAGGTGAGTGTCTGCGACCACAGGCTCAGGTAAGAGATGGATGCTGGCATATTTCTAATACATGGTATGTTTTTGTTTCTATATTTTTAGGTGCTCGTGATGTTGTGGATCCAGGTCATTTCACCAGTGAGAGTGCACAGATCATGATCGGGGAGATCATGGGGTGTAATAGGGACTTGGAAAACATCCTGAAAAACGTCAATGATGTTCAAAACAAAATGAAGAACATCATTGATGTTTTAGAGAGAGTTTAAAACAACTCCAAATCCCTTACTTTTTTTTGTTTTTTGGAATCTAAAAATTTCTCACATTTTTTTACATATTCTCGAAAAGCCAAATTTTGAAGATGCACACAGTGTGTCAACATATCTGCCATCACGGGAGATCAATGAACGCGTTTTGTGGGTACAACCCCTTCCTCAATAATAAAGTAGCTGAGAGGAAGGGGTTGCACCCACAAAACACGTCCCTTGATCCCCTGTGATAGCAGCTAGCACATGTTGACATTCGGCAATTTGTGTGCATCTTCAAAATTTGGCTTTTCCAGGGGTGACTTCACCCCATCTGAATGCAATATCAAACACAGTTTATAAATACTCATGTCTGATATTGCCTTCAATTTATAACAAAGTTGAACTTTGTAAGTTCCAGATTTGTGTATTTCTTGTTGCCTGTTTTACCTTAAATGGACATTTCTACTTTTATTAATGTGACCAAAAAATTGTTATACAACAAACATGTTGGTTTGTTTTAAAAACTTTTTATAATTGCACATGTGATTGTGGTGGTATTAAAAAGATTGATAATCAAGAATGTGTGGATTATTGTTTCAATGCTCGAAAACTTTTTTTGTGGTTAAATTGTGGTTTTCTGTGACAATGGGGGTTATTTCCTAAGGGCATATCCACTTTGCACTACAAGTGCAGTTTCAGTGCAGTCTCACGTGCATGTGTAGTGCAAAGTGTCTTTGCCTTTAGTAAATAACACCCAACAGTGCTTTCGAATGTTACACAATCACACCATTTTCAGGACTACCCACATTTCAGTCAGGGTCAGCTAAAAGAAACACAAGCAGTTAAAATGTCAGCAAATATTTTAGTAGGTAACTAATTTTTTTATTTAAAAAAAGGCTCAGACATTGTCTGGCATATTGATGCCCCCCCTACCCGTAAAGTATTCAAGGTATCTTAGACGGACCTCGCACTCAGGGGGGGCAAGCCAGGACGGCCAGCCTCAAGCGCCGTAAGGTTTGGTTCATTTCCATGAATTCTGGCCTGAGGCAGCATAGTTGGCAGAGTTTCACCTTAAAAAGTTGTGGAGAACACAGCACGCCAGGATGATATGATTCAGTTTATACTCCGCCATGTGTATGGGTGTAAGAAATAGGCGGAATCGGCTGGCCATGATTCCAAACGTGTTCTCCACCACTCTTCTGGCTCTGGCCAGCCGGTAATTAAAAACCCTCTGGTCCGGGGTGAGGGTCCTCATCGGGAATGGCCGCATAAGATGGTCCCCCAGCGCAAATGCTTCATCCGCAACTAAGACGAATGGGAGTCCTTCCACATTGTCTTCTGGAGGTGGCAAGTCCAAGCTGCCTTTCTGGAGACGCCTGTAGAACTCTGTCTGGGCGATGACTCCACCATTTGACATCCGGCCATTCTCCCCCACGTCCACATACTGGAACTCATAAGTAGCCGACACCACCGCCAACATCACAATACTATTGAACCCCTTATAGTTGTAATAGTATGACCCCGAGTTGGGTGGTGGGACGATGTGGACGTGTTTCCCATCAATTGCCCCTCCGCAGTTAGGAAAGTCCCACCGATAGGCAAAGTGGGAGGCCACAGTCTGTCATTCCTGTGGGTTGGAAGGAAACTGTGGAGTCAAACAAGAAAAATAAATTAATCATTTTGCACATAAACATGGAAAGCAGATTAAACACAAACATTCTTGGCCAACATCAGTATAACATTTAGTTTAGGGAGTATTTAAAGACAAAGGTATAAGGTCCACCTATCAGATCCCCCCCCCCCCCATGGGCCATTTCTAAAATTTTATGGGGGGGGGGATATGTTTTGGACAGGTAGCCCTCTCCACTTCATTGAGAGATGAATGCCTGAATAATGTGTATTACTTTGGCCAGCCCCTCCTTACTTACACTATTGGCAGCCCACTGGACAGGTAAGAAGTGTCATTATACAAAGATATAAATACACACTGTACACATTTAAGCACATTTGGACATTCTGCTATTACCTATCAAGATAATAATAGGATACAAAAACTTTAAACAGTACCATTTGAAAGTATTCTGGCAGGCCCTTGCACTACATGCTTTGGGGAATTCATCCATAAATCTGACCACTAAAGAGGTGGGTATAGTGTGTATGGGTTTGGCAAAGTCAGCAGATAGATGATTGGTATCAGCTAAGTTAGCAGTTGGGGGGAGGGAGGGTTCCAAATGATTTTGGGGCACAAAAAAAAAGCCTCTGGCACTCTGCCTGAATTTAAAGCACAAATCACAATTTGCCAAATTTTAGGGGGTATTTAGGGTAAAGCACTACTATGGAGCTGACAAAATACATTGTTAAGTGACTACACGAGGTGAATATAGGCCCAGGAGAGCATGCTGGGGAGGTAAGTGAAGGCAAATATGTATAAAGGGCAAAAAAAATACCTAAAAAAACCAGCATGCATGAGGACAAAGGGGACATTCACAGCACATTACAATCATGGTAATTAGGGAATGAGGAAAGATATACAATATATTATCAAACATTAAATGCAATAAACTTTGATATTAAAGGATAAAAATGTTACCTTAATATACTCCTTCTGCAGGACCTGGATGATGGCAGAACAGGTCTCTGGGATAATGATCCCCAGAGCCTGGGGGGAGATGCCTGTCAAGAACTTGAGGTCCTGCAGGCTTCTCCCCGTCGCCAAATACAGCAGGGTGGCGATGAGCCTCTGCTCCGGCGTGATGGCTTGCCTCATGCAGGTATCTTGCCTGCTGATATAAGGGGTCAGCAAAGCCAACAAACGGTGAAATACGGGGTCCGTCATCCGGAGAACGTTCCTGAAATCATCAGGATTATTCTCAGGGATCTCATGGAGCAAAGGCATGTGACAGAACTGGTCATGCTGGAGCAACCAAATCTTGGTCCATGAGCTCCTCCCCACCCTGTTCATGGACTGGGCTTGTGTCAAGGTAAGGACCCCAACACCAAGCCCCCGCACAGCACAAACTCTACGAGGAGTGTGTATACGCAACATGGCTAGAAAATGGTCGGCTGCTCAGAACGAAGTAACAGAACGCATTGAAGAACAGCAAGGCCTGTGAAGAGCGACCTGAAAAACAGTAACGAACGAACAAGAACACAATGACAGAGTCAAGGGTAACTCGCTTCACACACTGAAGACCAGATACAAACCCACAAGCACAAACTGAACAGCAGAAAACGATCTGAATACCACGAGTCTGAAAAAACGCGAATAGTCTCTCACCAAACTTTTACTAATACGAGATTAGCAAAAGGAGCCCAAAGGGTGCCGCGCTTGGTTCTGAACTGCCCTTTTATAGTCATTGTACGTGGTGTACGTGACCGTGTTCTTGGCGATCGGAAATTCCGACAACTTTGTGTGACCGTGCGTATGCAAAACAAGTTTGAGCCAACATCTGTCGGAAAAAATCAATGGATTTTGTTGTCGGAATGTCCGATCAATGTCCGATCGTGTGTACGGGGCATAAGACTGGGATGCCATTAAAGTTCATGTGCGTGTAAAGGCAGGTGTCCCAATACTTTTGACAATATAGTGTACGTAGGCTACCCTTGATGTTCTCCATCAGAAAATGCAGTTTTCTGGTTGTTTTCCTGACGCACTGACTTTAATATTTCCAGAATCACTGAACAGAAATGCACGAATGCAGAACAAAACTTATGATTTACAGTGACTTAAAAAAGTATTCATACCTCCTGAAATTTTATATGATAGACCAATACAAAGTGGCACATAATTGTGAAATGGAAGAAAAATGATAAATGGTTTTCATTTTTTTTTTACAAAAAAATATGTGAAAAGTGTGCCATGCATTTGTATTCAGCCCCTCTGAGTCTAGAACCACCTTTCACTGCAATTACAGCTGCAAGTCTTTTTGGGGATGTCTCCACCAGCTTTGCACATCTAGAGAGTGAAATTTTTGCCCATTCCTCTTTGCAAAATAGCTCAAGCTCTGTCAGATTGGATGGAACAGCAATTTTCAAGTCTTGCCACAGATCCTCAATTAGATTTAGGTCTGGACTCTGACTGGGCCAGTCTAACACATGAATATACTTTGATCTAAACCATTCCATTGTAGCTCTGGCTATATGTTTAGGGTCCTTGTCCTGCTGGAAGGTGAACCTCCACCCCAGTCTCAAGTCTTTTGCAGGCTCTTGCCCTGTATTTGGCTCCATCCATCTTCCCATTAACTCTGACATTCGTCACATCCCTGTGACGATGGTTCGCAGAAAAGAAGGATCCTGGTCACACATGGTAGAGAAATCTCCAGAGGTTTCCCTCCGTTTTGCCTGTCAGCTTGTGCGGCACAAACTGGGAACAGATCTTCCGCTTACCCAAATCTTCGTGGACAATGGTGCGCACCATGTCCTTGCTAATGCCTCATTCCTCCACCATCAACCGTAGAGTCAGTCTCCGATCTCATGCCAGCATTTTTCGCACTTAGTCGATCATGTCTGGGGTTCTGTTTGTTGATGGCCGACCCAAACGTGGCTTATCCTTAATCGTTTCCTTCCTGACGCATAAGCGTTTGAACCAGTCATAAACACATATTCTGATCATGGCTTCCATCCCGTACACTTGCACCAACATTTCATGCGTCTCTGTCACCTTTTTCCCCAATTTGTAACAGAACTTGATGTTCACTCCTTGCTCCATTGCACTGTCACCCTACCTCTCACACTGACTACGTTCCACTGCCCACAGTGGGATTACCCTGTTGGTCACATGTACTCCACGCTAGGTGGTGCTTCTCGACATGTCTCTGGATAGTCATGCGCGCACCCCTGTAGATATTGGGCTATTCACTGAACTTTTTGGACACACCTCACATTTACTTTATTTTATTGAAATGTGATTGCCTTATACATATATGATATACACAAAATTTGAAAAAGTAAACAATCTTAACAAAAAACTCCTTATCATGCAAAAAGTAATGTCCACCCATTAAGGCTCCATGCACACTGGACGTTAAAATAACTTTATAAAAATGGCAGTAGCTTTGCAGTGAGTCTTTCAACATTTTTTAACATTTTTGCAATAGCGTTTATTAGCAATTTTTTTTTCAATGGATCAAAAACATTAAAAAACTCCGGTGAGCCATGTTTCTGAGCGTTTATGAGAGTTTATGAGTGTTTGGCATCTTTTGTGGTCAGAAAAACGACTCCCGAACGCAATTTTATGGCGTTCAGAAAACAGCCCATAAACTCCACTGCTGATAAACATCCAAAAACGTCCAGTGTGCATGGTCACATAGGATAACATAGAGGGGAGTTTATGGGCTGTTAAAAAAAACGCCCAAACTCCCAAAAACTGCTATTTATGAGCTTCAGTGTGCATGGAGCCTAAAAAAATGAAATGCAATCATCTTGTGCAAATTAAACAAAACAATTTTAATTTGCTCAAATCTACTACTACTACTACTAGTACCACTACTAGAAAATGAGAATTAGCAGTTGCTGGTATGGAGTGGCCAAGATGGCAGTTGTGCATAGAATGATAATACAAATGTAAATGGTAAACCTAGGGCAACAAACGTCAAGAGACGCTTAGCAGTCGGTGTTATAGGCAGTGACAGGAGGGTGAATTTTCTTTTGTTTCTTTCAATGAGAAGTCATTTATCGAGGCGGGGGGGGGGGCTGGTTGTATAGTGAATGTAAATGTTATTTTTATCTGCCCCTTAGGGATCCATGTACCCAAGGTTAAGAACCCCTTTTCTAGATGGACTAAATCACTTCCATTTTCCCCTTAACTTTATGTTGATACAACACTATTCCTCCGTTTTATTTTATTTGATGTATTTTGGAATCCCCTTTTTCTGAGCGAGCGCACAAGAGGGTCATAAGCCTCTGCTTACTCACCTTGAACATTCTATTTGCATAGTTGTTTTTGTACATGGAATGAATTTTGCCAATGTTTTTTCTTCTCTTTTCTTCACATTTTATTGTCTGAGCTGAGTACCTTAGCTCAAAGGGCTTCCAAATAATATGCAAATAGAATAGGGAGACTTAAGAATACTTGCTTAGAAAACTAATTAAATTGTGATACACAAAGATTTTTTTTTTCATTTCTGTAGTATACAGAAGCACCTGATTGTACAGTTTTATGCTGGTACCTGTTCTTTATATAAAAAAAAAAAATATATATTATGAATAAGCTCTACTTACAAATTTTAAACGATGCAAGTAAATTCATGAAACAGCAGAGGGAGTGATATATGAAAGTATTAATATACAGTAGTAGCAATAATCAGCGTAAATGATGCAATACAAATATGCTTCAGATATATGGCAATTTGCAGCCAGCAGTCCAGTTGGTTTAGTCATTGCTGGATGTTTGAATGGAGATATGCAATGTAACTCTCTTCTTTTCTAATTTGGTGGTAGATAGTGATGGGCGAATCTGCCAGTGTCCAATATGGCCTGAAGTTTGGCAAACCCAAACTTTGTGGGGAATACCATTATGGGGACAAATCCTGCTGTTCAATTCTGGCCATTTTTGAGCTAATTAGGAAACTATTATCACAAGGACATAGGGAGGAAAGGGGGAGGAGGGGTTTTTTCAGCTAAGCATACTCTCCTGCATTCATGCTTGAGCTAAGGCAGATGGATTCCAGTAAGTAAATTCTACATGAATCATCTGCCCTTACTCAAGATGGCCATGGCCAGAAATGCTAGGGGGGAGATGTAACAAAGCACCGTTCCCCCAAATGCCAGGGCCCATAATCGGTAGGCTAGCATTCAGTCCCCTCTAAAAGCCTCTGTCCCAGCTAGGTCTGTCAGAGGAGACATGGATGGATGGGGGAGATTGCTTTGAATATTAAAAAATCAATTAAATCTAACGATAGAAGATCTTTAAATGTGGCTTCAAGGGTAACATAGGAAAATACCAATTCTTTAATTTTATGCTTTGGAGTTGACTTTAAAGCAGAGTTCCACCCAAAAATAGAACTTCCGCTTTAAGTGCTGGTGACCATTATTTTTGGAGGGGGGAGCGGGTACCTTGTTTTTACAGGCACCCAGCTCCCACTTCCTCCCCTGGCGCTGCGGCGCAGGAAGGAAGATCACTTCTCCCCCCCTCCCTCCCTGCAATCTCCTGGGACACATCACAGGTCCCAGAAGATTGCCCGGCCATTCACAGCGCGCAGCGTGGCTCACGTATGCGCAGTGTGTGCCCATAGTTATAATGCTGGCGCCGCAGAGAGGAGGGGGAGAAGAGCGGGGCTTCCTGCATCGCTGGACTGTGGGACAGGTGAGTGTCTGATTATTAAAAGTCAGCAGCTACACTTTTTGTAGCTGCTGACTTTTAAATGGGTGGAACGCCGCTTTAAGCTGGGGTGTTAGGAACAGTATGATTTTTATGGACAGTGCCAGCAGCACCATATTCTGGCATCACATGTTTTGGATGTGTTATTGATTTTCTTTAACTTTTACATTTGGCTTGGCTTAACCACTTGCCGCCCACCCACAGTAATTCTACTGTGAGCAGCCAGCAGCTCCAGGCCAGGCAACGCACTGGTACGTCGCGGCCTTTCTTTCAGGTTTGGACACAGCACCAGTTTGGCAGCTTATTTTAGCCAATGATTTTGGCTGAAGTCAGGCTGTGGCCAATCACACACAGAGTTTTGTGTTTACAAAAACACAGAACTCTGTGTACAGGGAACCGAAACCTGTCTGTTTCTTCTCCCTGGAAAGCAGGGAGAAAACACAGACAGATTGTAAAGTAAATGCAGCTCATATTACACACATTGTTAGGCACACAATTTAGCCTTTTATTGCCCCTAGATGTTAACCGCTTCCCAGCCAGTGTCATTAGTACTGGGACAGTGAACAATCAGAACGATAGCAAGCATATCATTGAAGAAATGTAACTGTATACAGTAGATCTAAATATAGGACAACATGTGATTTTTGCTTTTCTTAACCCCAAAGTTCCACCTATTTGTGTCAGTGGCTAGCAGTTATATGTGGCTGCAAATGCAACAGGTTCATCCTAACCTGTAAATTGTAAATTACCATTATTTTATCATAACCATTTACACATTGCAAAAAAAAGTTTCACCTGCCAGTGCCCAAGCCGCAATATTTTTTTCGCATTGTTGCTATCCATTAAATTGAAATGTAATTAGTGAAGAGATAAATGGATTTATGAAAATGGCTAAAGTGAGGGAGAGATTTTGATCTTACTTTGCTAACATGATAAATTCAATCATTTGCTGCCTGTCGCCATTTCCACATCCAACATAACATCTTAGGAAAGTAGGATCCAAAATATTTATCCTTTCCTACAAAAGAAACCATTTGTCATCCTCTGTGATTGTATTTCCCTTTGTTATGAGGAATGCTTTCATTTCATCGCTATAAATTCCTAACATTACTTATGGAACATGAGTATAGATACAGTACCTTGCAAAAGTATTCACCCCCCTTAGCATTTTTCATGTTTTGTTGCCTCACAACCTGGAATTAAAATTGATTGTTTGAGGATTTGCATCATTTAATTTACAGAACATGCCCACAACTTTGAAGATTTTTTTTTTATTGTGAAGCAAGGGAAGAGGACAAAATAACAGTAAAGTCAATGTGCATAACTATTCACCCCCCTAAAGTCAATATTTTGTAGAACCACCTTTTGCAGCTATCACAGCTCCAAGTCGCTTTGGATAAGTCTCTATGACCTTGCCACATCTTACCACTGGGATTTTTGCCCATTCCTCCTTGCAAAACTGCTCCAGCTCCTTCAAGCTGGATGGTTTGCGCTTTTGAACAGCAATCTTTAAATCTTACCACAGATTTTCTATTGGATTCAGGTCGGGGCTTTGACTAGGCCATTCCAACACATTTACATGTTTCCCCTTAACCACTCAAGTGTTGCTTTAGCAGTGTGTTTGGGGTCATTGTCCTGTTGGAAGGTGAACCTCCGTCCTAGCCACACACAGACTGGTACAGGTTTTGCTCAAGAATATCCCTGTATTTAGCACCATCCATCTTTCCCTCAACTCTGACCAGTTTCCCAGTCCCGACTGCTGAAAAACATCCCCACAGCATGATGCTGCCACCACCATGTTTCACTGTGGAGATGGTGTCCTTTGGGTGATGTGATGTGTTGGGTTTGCGCCAGACATAGCGATTTCTTTGATAGCCAAAAAGTTCAATTTTAGTCTCATCAGACCAGAGCACCTTCCTCCATACATTTTGGGAGTCTCTCACATGCCTTTTTGCAAACTCAAAATGTGCCATTTTGTTTTTTGCTGAAAGGAATGGCTTTCTTCTAGCCACTCTGCCATAAAGCCCAACTCTATGGAGCGTACAGCTTATTGTCGTCCTATGTACAGATACTCCAGTCTCTGCTGTGGAACTCTGCAGCTCCTCCAGGATTTCCTTAGGTCTCTGTGCTGCCTCTCTGATTAATGCCCTCCTTGCCCGGTCCATGAGTTTTGGTGTGCGGCCGTCTCTTGGCAGGTTTGCTTTTGTGCCATGTTCTTTCCATTTGGTTATGATAGATTTGATGGTGCTCCTAGGGATCATCAAAAATTTGGATATATTTTTATAACCTAACCCTGATTTGTACTTCTCAACAACATTGTCCCTTACTTGTTTGGAGAGTTCCTTGGTCTTCATGTCAGTGTTTGGTTAGTGGGGCCTCTTGCTTAGGTTTTGCAGCCTCTGTGGCCTTTCAAAAAGGTGTGTATATGTAATGACAGATCACATGACACTTAGATTGCACACAGGAGGACATCATTTCACTAATTAGGTGACTTCTGAAGGTAATTGGTTGCACAAGAGCTTTATGGGCTTCATAACAAAGGGGGTGAATACATACGCACATGCCAATTATCATTTTTTTATTTCTGAAAAATAGTTTTATGTATATATATTTTTTAAATTTTACTTCACCAACTTAGACTATTGTGTTCTGATCCATCACATATAATTCAGATAAAAAAAAAAAAAAAACTAAAGGCTGTAATGTAACAAAAAAGGTAAAAAGCCAAGGGGGTGAATACTTTTGTAAGGCACTGTACGTTTAACAATGTAATATATAATTGATGCCATTTGTTTTACCACACATAGAGCTTTCTTTTGTTGGTATTCAATCACTGCTGGGTTTTATTTTTTTTTGCGCTTTTTAATAAAAAAAAAAACAACAATTAAAAAATATATATATTTTTTTTTACATTTGGCTATAAAAAAAATATCCATTAAAAAATTTAAATAATCAGAGGTGTTTTTTTTTTTTCTTTTTTTGTGTTGTTTTTTGTGTTGTTTCTTTTTTCCTCCTCTGGGAGGCACAGTGGAGAGATGATTGATGTCATTAAAGGAAGAGGATAAGTTACAGTAGTAAATTAGGCACGGGATGGGCAACACGTAATGGAATTACATAATGAAGGGTAGACTGAAAGGAGAAGAGGTATAAAAATGAAATAGAGTGAGATTATATTGAATTAAAACACTAAACATAATAGGACATGAAAATAGTAATTCAAAATTATACACTTTATTTATTTATTTATTTGTATTTATATATTTTATAATTTTTTCTTATTTATATGTTTTTTCTTTATTATTATTTTTTTTTGTATTGTTGGTTGTTTGACACATGTAATAGGGCGCTGCAAAGCATCCTTCTTAATTATACTTTGCAAGTGTGTGGGCTTTTTCCTTTTTTTTTTTCTCTCTCTCTTTTGAAGAGAACCTGATCAAGGATCCAGTGTGTTTTCTCGGGGTGGGGTTAGTGTGGTGTATGTTAATGAAAAGATTTATATAGATATATTGTGCAATGTGTTTTTCTATGTTGGAATTTGTAATAAAAAAGAAAAAGTGATTATATAAAAAATAAATAAATAAATAAAATAATCAAATTCATGAGTTTAGGCCAATATGTATTCTGCTACATATTTTTAGTTAAAAAAAAATCAGTAAGTGTATTTCGATTAGTTTGCGAAAAAGTTATAGCATCTAAAAATTATGCTATATATATATATATATATATATATATATATATATATATACTGGAATTTTTTTTTGTTTTTTTGTTTTTTTTTACTAGTAATGGTGGCGATCAGCAACTTATAGCGGGACTGCGATATTGCGACAATTGGGTGCTAACTGACACTTTTGCCACTTTGTGAGAACCAGCCACACTAATACAATGATCAGTGCTAAAAATATGCACTGTCACTGTACTAATGACACTAACGGGAAGGGGGTTCAACATCTAGGGTCATCAAAGGGTTAAATGTGTGCTACTTTGCAGGGAAACAAAATCCAGCACATCCCTGTTGACAGGACGGAGCTCTGCATTGTATACATATGCCGAGCTCCTTCCAGTGTGTCTCCTCACCGATCAGCGGGTGCTGGTGGTCATAGATGGGCCGGCATTGGCTTTTACTGTGACTAATCACAGCAGAAGCTGGGCGTATCCCCTACCTTTAAGTGCAGAATCAGATATATATTTCTATATATTTGATTCTGCACAGAGCAGCCTCTGTGTAGCAGTAAAGCTAAAATAGGGCGGTCGTTAACTGGTAAAGTATATCTAAAGCCAGACCTTTCTTCTCATTTTGTTTAGAATGTGGAAGGGTTAGAACCTCTGTCAGGTTTTTACTGTCTGTGACCCCCACTAGGGAGACTCTTCTTTACTATTGGTTATAGCGACCATTGTCACTAAGACTGAAAGTGAAGGAAATTTTACTGCAGTGGTTAGTACTAGTTTCCGGGTCTCATACCGAGCGAGTGCCTTGCTGCAATGTGAACACCTTGTGAGGTCACCAGCTAAGAACAGGCACCAATCAGGGAACACTTTGCATTTTCTCAATAAATTAAAAGCATTCTCTGACACGACGAGGTGGAGAGGCGGGGCAGTGATGTCACAACCTCCACCTTGTCCAGTACTTTGCATTTATTGAGAAAAAGCAGGGTGTTTTATGTTTTTTATCTATTTTTTGTGTTTTGTGTTTTGGTTGAACTCTATAGACCCGTCTGTCAGCCTAACTATTGTAAATCATTGCTGGTGGCTAGCCGAGCAGGATGTGAGCCCAGTGACTGACAGGTGTGAAAAGCTGTGCAAACAATGCAAAGCTCCAGTAACTAAAACACACATTTCTAGCAATTATGTTTACAGAGTCTGGCAGTCTACAGGAGGTATATTTTGTCTTCAAAACGTGAAAAAAACATTGTCTACCCAAAAGAAACTTTTTTATAGATGCTGGAGGGTTAAACGATTTAACAGTTACTTACAATACAACAGTAGAATTAGGAACACCCAAAATTACAAGGTAAATGCATAGCTCCCAACTGTCCCTGATTTCCAGGGACTGTCCCTGATTTGGAGCAATGTCCCTTTGTCCCTCTTTCCCCCTCATTTGTCCCTCATTTTGGTATGATCCATGTGGTTGTATATAAAATGCACTTTTTATCTTTCAAAAAGTGTTTCCCAGTGCTAAATCTTTCATCTAAATTCTAAATTGCTGTACTTGTAAATGGCAATGTCCTATGCCTACATACGTTTGCAAATAGGTGTCCCTCATTCCCATCTCAAAATGTTGAGAGGTATGTAAATGACATTAGAGTGAGAAATTATGCCTGGACTATTACCATCTGATTCTGTAAGAAATATAAAAAGTCAGGAAGTGTAAACTAAATATATCATTTCAGAATGAACTGACCTTTGCTTTTCTGCTCTACAATGTGAGCTTCAGGTTCAAGTTGATGATGAGTTTGACCCAAATGTGAGCTGTTTGCCAAACAGACAAAGTTAGGCATGCGCACGGGGTGTGCCGGGTGTGCCTGGGCACACCCTAATGTGTGTCCAGAGATCTACTGTAAGATGGTGCAAGAGACTGTATAGGGGGCTGTCTGTGAGACAGTTTCCAATGAGCAGTCACGGAGGCATGTAAGAGCCGCTTAGTGCTTTAAACTGTAATGTAATGTTACTGCTTGCAGATAGGATCTGTCAAAACTCGGGGCTGATGTCGGGGGTGGGCGGGACCAAGCAGCTAGCCTATCAAATACTCTGATGTCGAGGGCTGGGCCGGCCGCTCCATGTATGTGGCTCCGCCCCCTTTCTATCAGCTATTAAACACCAGCCAATGATTGGGCTGCTTAAGAAAGGGGGCGGAGCCATATACATAGAGCATCCCGCCCAGCCCCTATTCCTTTGGCTGGTGTTTGATAGCTGATAGAAAGGGGCGGAGCCACATACACAGAGCTGCCCGCCCTATCCCTTTGGCTTGTGTTTGATAGGCTAGCTGTTCAGTCCCACCCACCCCCAACATCAGCTCCGAGTACTGACAGCTTCTCTCTGCAAGCAATGACATTACATTACAGTTTCACGCACTGAGCGGCTCTTACATGCCTAGCTGACTGCTCAATGGGAAACTTCCTTTCTCCTAGATCAGTGCCAATCGGTGCCGCCTATCAGTGACACCTATCATTGCCCACCAATGCCACCTATCAGTGCCTCCAATCAGTCCTACCTGTCAGTGCCCATCACTGCCACCTGTCAGTGCCAATCAGTGCTCACCAGTGCTACCTGTCAGTGCCCATCAGTGCCACATGTCAGTGCCAATCAGTGCCCACCAGTGCCACCTGTCACTGTCAATCAGTGCCATCTGTCACTGACAATCAGTGCCCACCAGTGCCACCTGTCAGTGCCAATCAGTGCCCACCAGTGCCACCTGTCAGTGCCAATCATTACTCATCAGTGCCACCTGTCAGTGCCAATCAGTGCCCACCAGTGCCACCAGTCAGACCCCACCAGTGCCATCTATCAGTGCCCATTAGTGCCAACCAATGCCACCTATCAGAGACAATCCATGCCACCTGTCAGTGGCAATCAGTCCTGACAGTCAGTGCCAACCAATGCCACCTATCAGTGCCAATCAGTGCCCAATAGTGCTTCCAATCAGTGCCACCTATCAGTGCTGCCTATCAGTGCTGCCTATCAGTACCCATCAGTTTTGCCTATCAGTGCCAATGAGTGCCCATCAGTACTGCCAATGAGTGCCCATCAGTGCTGCCTATCAGTGCCAACTAATGCCATAAATCAGTGCCCATCAGTGCTGCCTATCAGTGCCCACCTGTGCTGCCAATCAGTGAAGCCTATTAATGCCAACCAATTCCAACCAATGCCACCTATCAGTGCCAATCAGTGCTGCCTATCACTGCCTCCAATCAGTGCCACCTATAAATGCCCATCAGTGTTGTCTATCAGTGCCCATCAGTGCTGCCAATCAGTGTTGCCTAGCAGTGCCATCTATCAGTGACAATCAGTGCCCATCAGTGCTGCCTATCAATGCCCATCAGTGCCACCTATCAGTGCTGCATATCAGTGTCCATCAGTGCCGCCCATCAGTGCTGCCTATCAGTGCTGCCAATTAGTGCCAATCAGTGGCACCTATCAGTGCCACCATGCAGTGCTGCCAATCAGTGCTGCCAACCAGTACCGCCTATCAGTGCCCATCAGTGCTGCCAATCAGTGCTGCCTATCAGTGCCCATGAGTGCTGCCAATCAGTGTCACCTATCAGTGCCAATCAGTGCTGTCTATCAGTGCTGCTTATCAGTGCTTATGAGTGCTGCCTCTAAGTGCTTCCAATCAGTGCCCATCAGTGCATTGAGTGTAGGGATGGGCAGTTGAACTCAGCAGCTAGGCACATTGTCTATGGGTGCTGGCCTGGTGGGGCACAACTGAAATCCGTCTGTTTATTAATGCCACATGCCGATCTTTAGTATAATACGTAATCACCACACTACTATTTACAATAAACTACTGGAGGTAAATAAAAAAAAGTGTCAGTAAAAGGCCTGCCACTAAGCACTGTTGTGTGTTCCCACACCACAAAAAAAAGTGCAGCGCTAACTTACTAATCAATAACTTAACAATAATTGTGGAACCCTCTAATGTATGGAAATCTCAATAAATGTCAATATTACCACAATACCGGTGATATGTAACATCACATATAATACACATCAAACTGAAAAAATAAATAAAAAATGAAACTTAGCAGGGATGGTGGAAACCCCTCCAATAGAAATTTTCCATACAGATTAACTACAAGTGCAATAATTCCCGTGATGTGTGATATCACATGTAATACACATCAAAATGATAATAAGACATCTTTTTTTTAACTTAGCAGGGATGGTGGAAACCCCTCTACAGATAATTGCAATACAAATTAACTGCGAGTGCAACAACTTTTTAGTTGGGAGGTTCACACCATTATAGCACTATTATAATGTGAATTTTTGCACTTGAAGTTAATTTTCCACCACCCTTGCTCAGTCCATGTCTTTATGGACCTTGCTTTATGCACTGGTGCACAGTCATGTTAGAACAGGGAGGGGCCATCCCCAAACTGTTCCCACAAAGTTGGGAGCATGGAATTGTCCAAAATGTCTTGGTATGCTGATGTCTTAAGAGTTCCCTTCACTGGAACTAAGGGGCCAAGCCCAACCCCTGAAAAACAACCCCACACCTTAATCCCCCCTCTACCAAATGATTGGGACCAGCACAAAGCAATGTTCATAAAGACATGGATGAGCGAGTTTGGGGTGGAGGAACTTGACTGGCCTTCACATTAAAGTGGAGACTGCGAGCCAGGCTTTCTCATCCAACATCAGTGCCTGGCCTCACAAATGCTCTTCTGGAAGAATGATGAAACATTCCCATAGACACACTCCTAAACCTTGTGGACATCCTTCCCAGAAGAGTTGAAGCTGTTATAGCTGCAAAGGGTGGGCCAACTCAATATTGAACCCTACGGACTAAGACTGGGATGCCATTAAAGTTCATGTGCGTTTAAAGGCAGGCGTCCCAATACTTCTGGTAATACAGTGTATATGTGTGTGTGTATATATATATATATATATATATATATATATATATATATATATATATATATATATACAGTCAGGTCCATAAATATTGGGACATCAGCACAATTTTAATCTTTTTGCCTCTATACACCACCACAATGGACTTGAAATGAAAGGAACAAGATGTGCTTTAACTGCAGACTTTTAGCTTTAATTTGTATTTACATTCAAATTGGGTGAACGGTGTAGGAATTACAACAGTTTGTATATGTGCCTCCCACTTTTTAAGGGACCAAAAGTAATGGGACAATTGGCTGCTCAGCTGTTCAATGGCCAGGTGTGTGTTATTCCCTCATTATCCCATTTACAAGGAGCAGATAAAAGGTCCAGAGTTCATTTCAAGTGTGCTATTTGCATTTTAAATCTCAATATGAGGTCAAAATAGCTGTCACTATCAGTGAAGCAAGCCATCATTAGGCTGAAAAAACAAAACAAACCCATCAGAGAGATAGCAAAAACATTAGGTGTGGCCAAATCAACTGTTTGGAACATCCTTAAAAAGAAAGAACCCACCGGTGAACTCAGCAACACCAAAAGACCCGGAAGACCACGGAAAACAACTGTGGTGGATGACCGAAGAATTCTTTCCCTGGTGAAGAAAACACCCTTCACAACAGTTGGCCAGATCAAGAACACTCTCCAGGAGGTAGGTGTATGTGTGTCAAAGTCAACAATCAAGAGAAGACTTCACCAGAGTGACTACAGAGGGTTCACCACAAGATGTAAACCATTAGTGAGCTTTAAAAACAGGAAGACCAGATTAGAGTTTGCCAAACAACATCTAAAAAAGCCTTCACAGTTCTGGAACAACATCCTATGGACAGATGAGACCAAGATCAACTTGTACCAGAGTGATGGGAAGAGAAGAGTATGGAGAAGGAAAGGAACTGCTCATGATCCAAAGCATACCACCTCATCAGTGAAGCATGGTGGTGGTAGTGCCATGGCGTGGGCATGTATGGCTGCCAATGGAACTGGTTCTCTTGTATTTATTGATGATGTGACTGCTGACAAAAGCAGCAGGATGAATTCTGAAGTGTTTCGGGCAATATTATCTGCTCATATTCAGCAAAATGCTTCAGAACTCATTGGACGGCGAGTTTTTTAAGGGAAAGAAGTGGAATGTTATGCAATGGCAAATTCAGTCACTTGACCTGAATCTGATTGAGCATGCATTTCACTTGCTGGAGACAAAACTGAAGGGAAAATGCCCCAAGAACAAGCAGGAACTGAAGACAGTTGCAGTAAAGGCCTGGCAGAGCATCACCAGGGATGAAACCCAGCGTCTGGTGATGTCTATGCATTCCAGACTTCAGGCTGTAATTGACTACAAAGGATTCGCATCCAAGTATTAAAAAGTGAAAGTTTGGTGGATGATTGTTAATCTGTCCCATTACTTTTGGTCCCTTAAAAAGTGGGAGGCACATACACAAACTGTTGTAATTCCTACACCATTCACCTGATTTGGATGTAAATACCCTCAAATTAAAGCTGAAAGACTGCAGTTAAAGCACATCTTGGTTGTTTCATTTCAAATCCATTGTGGTGGTGTATAGAGCCAAAAAGATTAGAATTGTGTCGATGTCCCAATATTTATGGACCTGACTGTATATATACGCATGTGTGTTTGAGCTTTGGGGTGCACACCCTAATGCAATAGGCTGCGCACGCCTATGGGACAAACTAAACACTGGTCAGTTGTGGACGGTTCACCTGTCCGCCCGAACCTCTAGCTGCTGCAGCCAGAAGTAATTCGTTTGGGCCTTGTTCACATATCGTGCTTTGAAATTGGGGCCAGGATCGCTGCAATTCTGCCCACAGTCCCAAATCCCATGGTAATCGTAGCACAATGCACTGCGGGTATTTGGGTGCCATTATCCTTCAATGGCACCCCAAACACATTGAGATTCTGCCGTTTATTCACAAATTGCATGAAGCTTGTTGCCTGAAAAGGAGTAGGATCTTCTTTTCGGGCAACAAACACGCATAGGGCAACCCATTCAAATGAACGGGCTGTTGGGTACGCTCGTTCCTGCTATGCGATAATGTGAATGGGGCCTTAGTGGTAGTGTTACTACAGCCACAAAATTCAATTTCCAGTTTCCTGCCAGTTTGTTTCAAATTCGAAAGATTTTGTCAGAGCCACTCAGCTACTGGCGAAATTCTGGTATAAAAAGGTAATTTGCGCAGGTTGTCCTGTTTGTGTAGTTGGGTCCTCGTTCATTATGATTGGAATTAGATTCACATTGTGGGACATTTCTTCTTGTTTTCTTTTTAATAAAATCATTTTTAATTATGGCGTGTGTGTGTATGTGTGTGTCTATTTAACATTTTTTGTGAACGAGTAACAAAGAGTACCCCTTATTCATTCACATGGAGAGGCTGGATTTTTTTTGTGTGGATTTCCTTTTTTAAAATCTATACCAGACCTCTATCTATCAAAGGTCTGATATTGATTTTTAGGGGGATCCCACTACATAATTGTTTTTGTATTGGATCCCTCGTAAAAATCAAAACTTGCCCCCTGATAATACATTTTTAAGAAGTTGTGTTTTTTTTTTGTTAGTTTTTTTTTTTTTTTTGCACAGCATGTGGCCTGGTATTTTTCAGAAGTAGGGGCTCATGCTGGCTGCCCCCTTTTTCCTGGCTACCCAGGCTACATGCTTGGAAAAGAGTGGTGTGGATTTATAAGGGGGATTTCATGTAAAAAGAAAAAAAATGACACAGGGTGTCCCTAAAATCCATACCAGTTTTTTATTCAAGCCAAGGGTCTGGTATGGATTTTTAAGGGGACGCAACGCAAAAAACAAAAGAAAAAAACAAAAAACAGGGTCATACCAGAACGTATTGGTACAGGAATTCAGTCTGGCTAGCCAGTAAAAGAAGGGACAGTAAGTGTGTGCCCTCCTCTTCCTGAACCATGTCATATGCCCTCAATAGGGATGAGCCGAACACCCCCCGGTTCAGTTCACACCAGAACTTGCAAACAGGCAAAAAATTTGTGCGAACGCACGAACAACGTTAAAGTCTATGGGACACGAACATGAAAAATCAAAAGTGCTTATTTTAAAGGCTTATATGCAAGTTATTGCCATAAAAAGTGTTTGGGGACCTGTATCAATGCAAAAACAACATTTTAAAAATGGATGTTTTTTCAAGAGCAGTGATTTTAACAATGCTTAAAGTTAAACAATAAAAATGAAATATTCCTTTTAATAACGTGCCTGGGGGGTGTCCTTTTTTTTTTAATCAAATCATCTTTTTATTAATTTTATATACAAACAACAAGTAAAAAAAAAAAACAACAAAAACGGCAAACAACATACAACCCTAGCCTGTATTAAGAGGAGAAAAAAAAACAAAAAAAAACACCACTGGCCCCCATGCTACCCCCCCCCCTTCCTACCCATACATTGATCCTCTTCTCTCTCGTCATACCTCCAAGATATCAAACCACCTTTTCCATATTTTTTCAAAATTTCCTAAACAGCCTCTATGTAAGAAAGTATACTTTCCCTTAATTAAAGTTTCCCTTACTTGTATTTTCCATTCTGCTAAAGTTGGTGGGTATGGTGATAACCATTTTAGTGCTATGAGTTTACGAGCCTGGAATAGACTTCTATTTATTGAGACAATATATTCCCCCAGAATTCTTGATTCATCCAGTTTACCTAGAAGACATCCCCCAGGCTCCATAGGCATCCCACTCTCAAATACCTTATTAATCATAGATACCACCCCAGACCAATAGCGATGGAGTTTAGGACATCTCCATAGCAAATGAATTAGATTGTATACTCTCCCTTTACATCTAGGACATTGGTATGTATCTCTGCATTTCAATTTGAACAATTTCTCTGGTGTGTAATGTGCCCTGTGTAAGATGAATAATTGTGTTAAATTTTGTGTTAGAGATAAAGAGGCCTGAGGTATTGCCGATAGTGCCCGTGCCCACTGTTCATCTGAAATTGGCCCTATGTCGCCCATCCAGGCTAATCTTGCTGGTATATCCACAGTGCCTTTAAATGTATCAAATAGTATATCATATATTTGTGATATCAATCCCTTTTTTTCCCTATCTTATCCAATAAGGCTAATACCACTGACTTATTAAACTTCAATTCATGCGATCGACCCTGTATTTGTAATGCATGCCTGAGTTGTAGATATTGAAAAAATCTTTGATTTGGAATATTATATTCTTTACTTACTTCACTAAAGGTTTTCATCACATCTTCCTGAAATAGCTGTTCTATGTACCTTAGTCCCTTCTGCCTCCAGATCTCAAATCCTTCTAGTTTCATCAACTCCTTATAGCTGCTATTATTCCAGATTGGAGTATATGACGTATATCCATTTATCTCAGTCATTTTCCTCATTTCCTGCCATACCTTGTCAAACAATTCACCCGTAAGGAATCCTTTATCGCGCAGTTGATTTCTCGACTCTAATAAAGAAACCAATGGATATATTTCACAAACTGATGTTAGCAGACTCTGTATAGGGTCAGAGTCCATTACTATTGTCCATCCGCTAAAGTGTTGTAATTGTGAGGCTAAAAAATAATTTTTGGGATGGGGGATCGCCAAACCTCCTTTCTTCCTTGGTTAGCATTAACATTGTTAACTTTATACCTAGTTGTTTTTTCCTCCAGATCAAGTCTCTGAAAAGCGACTCTATTTTCCTAAACCAAAATGCGGTAATCCATATTGGTGAGTTATTAAACACGTAAAGTAATTGCGGGGCCCAAATCATTTTGATAAGATTTGCTCTTCCTATCACTGTCAGAGGTAACTTAAACCAACTTTGGCATTTATCCTTAACTTTTGCTAATAGAGGTTTCAAATAAAAAAAGATAGCGTGGGATCCCCCATAAAATCCATACCAGACCCTTATCCGAGCATGCATCCTGGCAGGCCGCAGGAAAAGGGGGGGACGAGAGAGCGCCCCTCCTTCCTGAACCGTACCAGGCCACATGCCCTCAACATGGGAGGGTGTTTTGGGGTCCCCCCCCAAAACACCTTGTCCTCATGTTGATGGGGACAAGGGCCTCTTCCCCACAACCCTTGCCCGGTGGTTGTGGAGGACTGTGGGTGGGGGGGCTTATTGGAATCTGGAAGCCCCCTTTAACAAGGGGAACCCCAGATCCCCACCTATGTGAATGGGTATTGGTTACATTTCCTGCGGCCTGCCAGGTTGCGTGCTCAGATAAGGGTCAGGTATGGATTTTGGGGGGGACCCCCATGCCATTTTTTTTTTCAATTTTGGTACGGGGTTCCCCTTAAAATCCATTCAATGATTTTTATGTATATTGCCGGTGTCCGGCAATACATTACAGTCGCGAGCAGTTTTAAATGACATTTGTTCCTTTACAAATGTAATTTTGCTGCTCTCATTCTTAAAACTATCTTTGGCTGCTGTGTAAGCAGCCTTACATAGTGTGGGGTATGGAGTCAGCCCCCTGAGCCATGATTGGCCAAAGGCACCCTGCCTTTGGCCAATCATGGGCTCTCACAGCAGAACACGCTGTGATTGGCCAAAGCATGCAGCTCAGGTGCATGCCTTGGCCAATCAGCAGCCGTCAATGCACTGCGATCTCACAGTGCATTGATGGTCTTGCTGTTCATTATGGGGTGTTCCGCGGGCGCTCGAATTTCCCGCGACTGCCCCATAATGCTCGGTATTACTTGAAAATTGGGCTCATCTCTAGGCCTCAACATGGCAAGGTGGGAGGGACAGGGGAACAAATGCAAAAAACTAGACAATACCCACTTGGTATTGGTAGATACCACTATACTTTGATATGATATACCGTATTTATCGGCGTATAACACGCACTTTTTTCCCCTTAAAATCAGGGGAAAATCGCGGGTGCGTGTTATACGCCGATCCCCTGCAATCCTGAGCTGTCAGATCTAAAAAATCGCGACCGCAATTTGAAAATGGCGCCGCCGGCGCCGAAATACACAGTGCTGGTCCTCGGCTCTTCTCAGCCACTTTTGGCTTCACTCGAGCGCCGCCCGAACCTAGCCGAGTGTACTCGGCTAGGTTCGGATAGCTCCGCTCACCGTCACGCCCATCCCGAGTGGAGCCGAAAGTAAACGAGAGCCGCCGAGAAGAGCCGAGGACCGGCTCTGTGTATTTCGGCTCCGGCGGCGCCATTTTCAAATCGCGGTCGGCGATTTTGAAGCTCAGCGAGCTGCAAGGCTGCACTGGGGCAAGGCTGCACTGGGGCAAGGCTGCAATGGACACTGGGGAAGGCTGCACTGACAAGGCTGCACTGACATGGCTGCACTGACATGGCTGCACTGGCATGGCTGCACTGGCAAGGCTGCACTGGGGCAAGGCTGCACTGAGAAGGCTGCAATGATGGACATTTAAATGTAAGTTTTTTTCCCTTCAACTTCCCTCCTAAAAGTTTTTTTTTCCTTAAAATTCCCTCCTAAATTGGGGTGCGTGTTATACGCCGGTGCATGTTATACGCCGATAAATACGGTACTTACTTTGGAACAATATAACAAACATGACATATGCGTCATAAGTTGAGGAAGATGAGTGACATTGCCCTCTGGACCAGAAAAACATAAAATTCAGAACAGGCAAGCATATACAGTATCTCACAAAAGTGAGTTCACTCCTCACATTTTTGTAAATATTTTATTATATCTTTTTATGTGACAACACTGAAGAAATTACACTTTGCTACAATGTAAAATAGTAAGTGTACAGCTTGTATAACAGTGTAAATTTACTGTTCCCTCAAAATAACTCAACACACAGCCATTAATGTCTAAACTGCTGGCAACAAAGGCGAGTACACTCCTAAAGGAAAATGTCCAAATTGGGCCCAAAGTGTCAATATTTTGTCTGGCCACCATTATTTTCCAGCACTGCCTTAAACCTCTTGGGCATGGAGTTCACCAGAGCTTCACAGATTGTCACTGCGGTACTCTTCTACTCCGTCCTCTTCTACTCCTCAATGACGACATCATAGAGCTGGTGGATGTTGCGCTCCACCACCTTCAATTTGAAGATGCCCCACAGATGCTCAATAGGGTTTAGGTCTGGAGACATGCTTGACCAGTCCAACACCTTTACCCTCAACTTCTTTAGGAAGGCTGTGGTTGTCTTGGAGGTGTGTTTGGGTTCATTATCATGTTGAAATATTGCCCTGTGGCCCAGTTTCCGAAGGGAGGGGATCATGCTCTGCTTCAGTATGTCACAGTACATGTTGGCATTCATGGTTCCCCCAATGAACTGTAGCTCCCCAGTGTCGACAGCACTCATGCAACCCCACACCATGACACTCCCACCACCATGCTTGACTGTAGGCAAGACACACTTGTCTTTGTATTCCTCACCTAGTTACCGCCACACACGATTGACACATCTGAACCAAATAAGTTTATCTTGGTCTCATCAGACCACAGGACTTGGCTCCAGTAATCCATGTCCTGGTATAGAAAATGGCTAATTGGGCCCAATTTGGACATTTTCACTTAGGGGTGTACTCACGTTTGTTGCCAGTGGTTTAGAAATTAATGGCTGTGTGTTGAGTTATTTTGAGGGGACAGCAAAGTTACACCATTATACAAGCTGTACACTCACCACTTTACATTGTAGCAAAGTGTAATTTCTTCAGTGTTGTTACATGAAAAGATATAATAAAATATTTACAAAAAATGTGAGGGGTGTACTCACTTTTGTGAGATAATGTATACCTAAATTTTAAAAAGCTCTTATAAAGCCTTCTGATTTATTATTAGCTGGAATAGCTGGAAGCCTTTCAAACATCAGGTCAGTCCTCCAAAAGTGGAAAGACATGCAAAGTCCTTTAGAAGTGGAAGTAGGATAGTCCCTCTATTTGGTTGAAGGAATTTTTTGATAAGTACATCTTTAGGAGGCTCTGCTTCCAGCTTGTGAAGAAAAAGATGTCTTTGCACAATGAGTGGTGTCGATGAATGATGAGTTTTTTCGACCTTTCACTGTAAACAGTGACAGGATTTGTCAGCTATATCTGCATTTTGAGTTCCCATTGCATGAGTTTTGAGAGATAAAAGGTGTGTCTTAAATTCTCACAAACACTGTTAAAGTCTATGGGACACGAACATGAAAAATCAAAAGTGCTCATTTTAATGGCTTATATGCAAGTTATTGCCATAAAAAGTGTATGGGGACCTGGGCACTGCCCCAGGGGACATGTATCAATGCAAAAAAAATGTTTTTAAAACGGCCGTTTTTTCAGGAGCAGCAATAATGCTTAAAGTTAAACAATAAAAATGAAATATTCCTTTAAATATCGTGCATGGGGGGTCCCCTTCGTCTGCCTGTAAAGTAGCGCCTCTTTCCCATGTTTATAACAGTACCGCAGCAAAAGGACATTTCTAAAGGAAAAAATGTAATTTAAAATTGCTTGCGGCTGTAATGTATTGCCGGATCCCGGAAATATACATCAATAATTGACAAAATGGCATGCCCCCCCCCCCAATCCATACCAGGCCCTTCAGGTCTGGTATAGATTTTAAGGGGAACCCTGCGCCAAAATAAAAAAAATGTCGTGGGGTTCCCCCCATTATCCATACCAGACCCTTATCCAAGCACGCAAGCTGGCAAGCTGCAGGAAAAGGGGGGGAGAGAGAGCGCCCCCTCCTGAACCATACCAGGCCGTATCCCCTCAACATGTGGAAGGTGCTTTGGGGTCCCCCCAAATGACCTTGTCCCCATGTAGATGGGAACAAGAGCTTTATCCCCACAACCCTTGCCCGGTGGTTGTGGGGATCTACGGGCAGGGGCTTATTCTATACATTGGAATCTGATTGATTGGTTGCTTCTGTGGACAGGTGTCTTTTATACAGGTAACAAGCTGAGATTCAGAGCACTCTCTTAAGAACACTCTCAGCTCATTACCTTTATAGAAGACACCTGGGAGCCAGAAATCTTGCTGATTGATAGGGGAACAAATATTTATTTCACTCATTAAAATGCAAATCAATTTATAACTTTTTTGAAATGCATTTTTATAGATATTTTTGTTGTTATGCTGTCTCATACTGTTAAAATAAACCTACCATTAAAATTATAGACTGATCATCTATTTGTCAGTGGGCAAATGTACAAAATCAGCAAGGGATCAAATGCTTTTTTCCTTCACTATATATATATATATATATATATATATATATATATATATATTGCAATTACAAATGTTTAGGCATTCTCATGTTTATTTCTTTTGTTTGTATCGGTATGACACAAAAAAGTGGAGAAACCAAAAGCCAAATCTGACACAATCATGCAAAACTCCAAAAATAGACGGGACAACATTATTGGCATCTTCTCAAAATTGTAAGAAATAATTGCATTCCAAGTTTGTGATGCTCCCGTAATTTGTAATTAAACTCACCTGTATCAATTAACAGGTGCTGACAAAATAGAAATCACAGTGGCAACCAGTTAAAATCGTGAAAAATTAGCTCAACCTTTCTGTTGAGCAGCAAAGAATTGTCAGAGGATTTGAGAACAAAAATTATGGAAAAGCGTGGACAATCTCAAGGTTACAAGTCCATCTCCAGAGACCTTAAAGTTCCTGTGTCCACTGTGCGCAACATTATCAAGAAGTTTACAGCTCATGGCACTGTAGCTAATCTCTCTGGATGTGAACGAAAGCGAATAGTTGATCAAAGATTGCAACACAGGATTGTTGGAATGGTGGATAAACCTTGATCAACTTCCATACAAATTCAAACTGACCTTCAGGAACAGGGTACAACTCGCACTATACGTCGCCATCTGAATAAAAAGGAACGCTATGGTAGGAGACCCAGGAGGACCCCACTGCTGACACAGAAACATAAAAAAGCCAGATTGGAGTTTGCCAAAACTTACCTGAGGAAGCCAAAATCATTTTGGCAGAATGTGCAATAGACAGACAAAACAAAATTACAACTTTTTGATAAAGCCCATCATTCTACTGTTTTCAGAAAAAGAAATGAAGCCTTTAAAGAAAAGAATACAGTCCCTATAGTCAAACATGGTGGAGGTTCACTGATCATCTCTGACCCGCTTTCCTGTCCCTGCTGAGGAAAAGCATCCCAACAACGTGATGCTGCCACCACCATGTTTCACGGTGGGGATGGTGTGTTCAGGGTGATGTGCAGTGTTAATTTTTTGCCACACATAGCAATTTGCTTTTAGGTCAATAAGTTCAATTTTGGTTTCATCTGACCAGAGCACCTTCTTCCACAAGTTTGCTGTTTCCCTACACGGCTTCTCGCAAACTGCAAACGTGACTTCTTATGGCTTTCTTTCAACAATGGCTTTCTTCTTGCCACTCTTTCATAAAGGCCAGATTTGTGGAGTCCACGACTAATAGTTGTCCTGACGACAGATTCTCCCACCTGAGCTGTGGATCTCTGCAGCTCATCCTAATAGTTGTCCTGTCGATAGATTCTCCCATCTGAGCTGTGGATCTCTGCAGCTCATCCAGAGTCACCACGGGCCTCTTGGCTGCTTCTCTGATTAATGCTCTCCTTGCCCAGCCTGTCAGTTTAGGTGGACGGCCATGTCTTGTTAGATTTGCAGTTGTGCCATACTCTTTCCATTTTCGGATGATGGATTGAACAGTGCTCTGTGAGATGTTCAAAGCTTGGGATATTTTTTTATAACCTAATCCTGCTTTACACTTTTCCACAACTTTATCCCTGACCTGTCTGGTGTGTTCCTTGGCCTTCATGATGCTGTTTGGTCACTAAGGTTCTCTAACAAACCTCTGAGGGCTTCACAGAACAGCTGTATTTATAGAGAGATTAAATTACGCACAGGTGGACTCTATTTACTAAATAGGTGACTTCTGAAGGAAATTGGTTCCACTAGATTTTACTTAGTGGAATCAGAGTAATGGGGGCTGAATTCAAATGCACGCCACACTTTTCAGATATTTATTTATAAAAAAATTTGGAAAACCATTTATCATTTTCCTTACACATCACAATTATGTGTCACTTTGTGTTGGTCTATCACATAAAATCCCAATAAAATGCATTTATGTTTTGGGTGTAACATGACAAAATGTGGAAAATTCCAAGGGGTATGAATACTTTTTCAAGGCACTGTATATGCACAATTGGAGTTTTTCAGGTATTTACAAAAAAATATTCAAGCTATAGTTATATAATGGATATGGGCTGAAATTGCACACTCTGAGGTTTAATTTGAGGGTATGTGCATCCAAATCAGAGTAAGGGTTTAGGAATTACAGCTATTAGGAATAGTCAGCCCCCTTTTTTCAAGGAACCAAAATTAATTGGGCAATTGAATCAAAAGCTGTTTCATGGCCAGGTGTGGGCTACTCCTTCGTTATTTCTTCATCAATTAAGCAGGCAAAAAGTCTGGAGTTGATTCTAATGCCCCGTACACACGGTCGGACTTTGTTCGGACATTCCGACAACAAAATCCTAGGATTTTTTCCGACGGATGTTGGCTCAAACTTGTCTTGCATACACACGGTCACACAAAGTTGTTGGAAAATCCGATCGTTCTGAACGCGGTGACGTAAAACACGTACGTCGGGACTATAAACGGGGCAGTGGCCAATAGCTTTCATCTCTTTATTTATTCTGAGCATGCCTGGCACTTTGTCCGTCGGATTTGTGTACACACGATTGGAAATTCCGACAACGGATTTTGTTGTCGGAAAATTTTATCTCCTGCTCTCCAACTTTGTGTGTCGGAAAATCCGATGGAAAATGTCCGATGGAGCCCACACACGGTCGGAATTTCCGACAACACGCTCCGATCGGACATTTTCCATCGGAAAATCCGACAGTGTGTATTGAGCAATAGTGTGGTATTTGCATTTGGGATCTATTGCTGTGAACCTACATCATGTGTACAAAGGAGCTGTCCATGCAAGTGAAACAGGCCATTGTAAGGCTTCAAAAATGAAACAAATCCATCAGAGAGATAGCAGCAACATTAGGAGAGGCCAAATCAACAGTCTGGTACATTCTAAAGGAAAGAAGAATGCACTGGTGAGCTCAGCAACATAAAAAGCCCTGGATGTCTACAGAAGACAACAGTGATAGATGATCGCAGGCTCCTCTCTATGGTAAAGAAAAACCTATTCACAACATCCAGACAAGTGAAGGACACTCTCCAGGGGATGGGCATATCATTGTCAAAGTCTACAATCAAGAGAAGACTTCATGAGAGCAAATACAGAGGATTCACCTCAAGGTGCAAACAATTTATAAGCCTGGAGAATAGAAAAGCCAGATTAGACTTTGCCAAAAAACATCTAAAAAAGCCAGACCAGTTCTGGAAAAGCATTCTTTGGACGGATGAAGCTAGGATTAATTTGTACCAGAATGATAGGAAGAAAAAAGTGTGACGAAGGCTTGGAACAGCTCATGATCCAAAACACACAACATCATCTGTAAAACATGGTGGAGGCAGTGTGATGGCATGGGCATGCATGGCTTCCAGTGGCACTGGGTCATTGGTGTTTATTCATGTTGTGACAGAAAACAGATGGAGCTGGATCAATTTTGCAGTGTTTAGTGATATACTGTCAGACCAAGCCAAATGCAGCAAAGTTGATTGGACGGCGCATCACAGTACAGATGGACAATAATCCAAACACACTGCAAAAGCAACCCAGGAGATTTTGAAGGAAAAGAAGTGGAATATTCTGCAATGGCTGAGTCAATCACCTGATCTCAACCCAATTGAGCATGCATTTCACTTGCTGAAGAGAAAACTAAAGACCGAAAGTCCCACAAACAAAGAACAGCTGAAGACAGCTGCAGTTAGAACTTGGCAAAGCTTTAGAAAGGAGGAAGCCCAGTCTTTTGTAATGTCCATGGGTTCCAGACTTCAGGCAGTCATTGCCAGTAAAGGATTCTCAACAACATATTACAAATTAACATTTTATCCATGATTACATTCATTTGTCCAGTTACATTTGAGCCCCTGAAAATGGGGGGGGGGGGGGGCTGTGTATAAAAATGGTTGCAGTTCCTAAAATTTGTACTTAATATTTATGTTCAACCCCTTGAATTAAAGCTGAAAGTCTGCACTTCAAATTCATTTGGATTGTTTTGTTTTAATTTTATTCTGGTGGCATACAGAGCCAAAAGTATGAAAATTGTGCCCAAATATATATGGACCTATATATATATATATATGGACCTATATATTACATTAATTTGTATCATTATGTTATTTTCTGAATTATTACTAGTATACTTTTTTGATTATTTTAAATTATGTTCTTTTTTTTGTAATATTGATGTCGTTCTGATTATACACTGCCTTGTTTCAAATAAGTTGTATTCAAATAATCTTTTTATGAAAATTATGTTAGTAGACATTCTATTCACAAGATGTCTTTTATTTAGGGACTTGATCGTTTTCAAGTTCGGAACTCACAAAAGTCGTATTTATTTATTTTTAAACTGTTCTTTCTAGTCCTGAGTAGGGATGAGCTTCGTGTTCGAGTTGAACCCATGTTCGACTCGAACATCGGCTGTTCGCCCGTTCGCCGAATTGCGAACGATATGGGCCGTTCGCGCTAAATTCGTGTGGCGCGTCACGGCCCATAATTCACTGCGGCATCGCAGTGCATTGCTGGCTGATGATTGGCCAAGCATGCACTATGACCCGCATGCTTGGCCAATCACAGAGCCGTCAGTAGAGAGAGCTGTAATTGGCCAAAGCCAGGGTGGCTTTGGCCAATTATGGCTCAGGGGATTTAGTACACACCCCACACTATATAAGGCCGCCTGCACGGCGGCCCTGTGTAGTGTGTGTTCCGGTGTGCTGAGAGATAGAGAGAGAGAGAGAGACAGTGTCATTTGATTTGAGTTAGATAGATTAGGCAGAACAGTCAGTCAGTTAGCTGCACTTACAGTGTATTGTGTATATATATGCATCCCAGGTGTTGCATATATATATATACACTGTATTCAGTTTAGCTAGATCCGTTCCTGTTATCTTCTATCTAGACTATTTACATTTAATGCAGTGCGTCCTGCTCACAGTGTTCAGCTAGATCCGTTCCTGCTATTTACATTTAGTGCAGTGCGTCCTGCTCACAGTGTTCAGCTAGATCCGTTCCTGTTATCTTCTAGACTATTTACATTTAGTGCAGTGCGTCCTGCTCACAGTGTTCAGCTAGATCCGTTCCTGCAATTTACATTTAGTGCAGTGCGTCCTGCTCACAGTGTTCAGCTAGATCCGTTCCTGCTATTTACATTTAGTGCAGTGCGTCCTGCTCACAGTGTTCAGCTAGATCCGTTCCTGCTATTTACATTTAGTGCAGTGCGTCCTGCTCACAGTGTTCAGCTAGATCCGTTCCTGTTATTTACATTTAGTGCAGTGCGTCCTGCTCACAGTGTTCAGCTAGATCCGTTCCTGCTATTTACATTTAGTGCAGTGCGTCCTGCTCACAGTGTTCAGCTAGATCCGTTCCTGCTATTTACATTTAGTGCAGTGCGTCCTGCTCACAGTGTTCAGCTAGATCCGTTCCTGCTATTTACATTTAGTGCAGTGCGTCCTGCTCACAGTGTTCAGCTAGATCCGTTCCTGTTATCTTCTAGACTATTTACATTTAGTGCAGTGCGTCCTGCTCACAGTGTTCAGCTAGATCCGTTCCTGTTATTTACATTTAGTGCAGTGCGTCCTGCTCACAGTGTTCAGCTAGATCCGTTCCTGCTATTTACATTTAGTGCAGTGCGTCCTGCTCACAGTGTTCAGCTAGATCCGTTCCTGTTATCTTCTAGACTATTTACATTTAGTGCAGTGCGTCCTGCTCACAGTGTTCAGCTAGATCCGTTCCTGTTATCTTCTAGACTATTTACATTTAGTGCAGTGCGTCCTGCTCACAGTGTTCAGCTAGATCCGTTCCTGCTATTTACATTTAGTGCAGTGCGTCCTGCTCACAGTGTTCAGCTAGATCCGTTCCTGTTATCTTCTAGACTATTTACATTTAGTGCAGTGCGTCCTGCTCACAGTGTTCAGCTAGATCCGTTCCTGTTATCTTCTAGACTATTTACATTTAGTGCAGTGCGTCCTGCTCACAGTGTTCAGCTAGATCCGTTCCTGTTATCTTCCTACTGACAGGCAGGCTTGTCTGGTTACAGTATATAAAGCTACCTGAAGAAAATTACAGGTGTTCTATTTGATCCTATTAGTACCACGGTCAGGCAGCTAGACTATTTACATTTAGTACAGTGCGTCCTGCTCACAGTGTTCAGCTAGATCCGTTCCTGTTATCTTCCTACTGACAGGCAGGCTTGTCTGGTTACAGTATATAAAGCTACCTGAAGAAAATTGCAGGTGTTCTATTTGATCCTATTAGTACCACGGTCAGGCAGCTAGACTATTTACATTTAGTGCAGTGCGTCCTGCTCACAGTGTACAGCTAGATCCGTTCCTGTTATCTTCCTACTGACAGGCAGGCTTGTCTGGTTACAGTATATAAAGCTACCTGAAGAAAATTACAGGTGTTCTATTTGATCCTATTAGTACCACGGTCAGGCAGCTAGACTATTTACATTTAGTACAGTGCGTCCTGCTCACAGTGTTCAGCTAGATCCGTTCCTGTTATCTTCCTACTGACAGGCAGGCTTGTCTGGTTACAGTATATAAAGCTACCTGAAGAAAATTACAGGTGTTCTATTTGATCCTATTAGTACCACGGTCAGGCAGCTAGACTATTTACATTTAGTACAGTGCGTCCTGCTCACAGTGTTCAGCTAGATCCGTTCCTGTTATCTTCCTACTGACAGGCAGGCTTGTCTGGTTACAGTATATAAAGCTACCTGAAGAAAATTACAGGTGTTCTATCCCAGCTTAGTGCAGCTACAGGCCATTAGTATGTCTGGAAGGCCAAGAAGGAGAGGCAGACAGTCACAAGCCAATAAGAGAGGGCAAGCAGGCTCTGTGTCTAGTGCTGGTCGTGGAGACGGTGCATCCTCATCAGCACGTGGCCATGGGACACGCTTGGCCTTTTTTTCGGCAGCTGGCCGTGTTGAGCCGCAACATGCGGAAGACTTGGTCGAGTGGATGACCAAGCCGTCCTCATCCTCCTCATCCTCTCTCACCCATGCCCAGGGTGCTTTGTCTGGCAAAGCAGCGGCCTCTTCCCTCAGCTCAATGTCATCAGTGACTCCTTCCCTAGCTCCACCATGTCCTCATGAGAATTCCCTCGAACTGTTTGACCACAGTGTTGGGTACATGCTCCAGGAGGACGCCCAGCGTTTGGAAGGCTCTGATGACGATACTGAGCTCGATGAAGGCAGTAACATGAGCACGGACAGAGGGGGTGCCCAAGAAGGACAGCAATCTGGCAGTCATGCTCCCCCTGCTGCAGCATACTGCCAGGTTTGCTCCAGTGATGAGGAGGGAGGGGATGATGAGGTCACTGACTCAACGTGGGTGCCTGATAGGAGAGAGGAGGAGGAGGAGGAGGAGGAGGAGGCGGCGGCACATCACCAACGAGGCAGGATGCCCTCCAGGGGCCAGCCTAAGGGCAGCACATTGACTGCATCACACCCCAAAGCTCCACATGTGCAGGGCGCTGCAGTCTCTGCGCGTTATTCAAAAAGTTCTTTGGTGTGGGCCTTTTTTGAGACGAGTGCATCAGATCGCACCGCTGCTATTTGCAACATATGTCTCAAGCGTATCTCGCGTGGCCAAAACATCTCCCGCTTGGGTACCACATGCTTGACCAGACATATGTTGACCTGCCATGCAGTTCGTTGGCAAGCGTATCTAAAAGACCCACACCAAAGAACAAAGAGGATCTCTCCTTGCTCCTCATCAGCTGAGATTTCCAACCCCACTAGACCTTCAGTCCTCTCTGAGACCTGCAGTGAGAGGAATGAAGGTGTAGAATTAGGTGTGTCACAGCCAAGTACTTGTGGGCAATCTGCTTTTGGTACACCGACGTCAGATTGTACCAGGCAAATTTCCCTGCCCCAGCTGCTGCACCGCCGAAAGAAGTTTGCTCCCAGCCATCCACATGCCCAGCGGTTGAATGCTAGCTTGGCAAAATTGCTAGCACTTCAACTGCTGCCTTTTCAGTTGGTAGACTCTGCCCCCTTCCGTGAGTTTGTGGAATGTGCGGTTCCTCAGTGGCAGGTACCCAAACGCCACTTTTTCTCACGGAAGGCGATTCCGGCTCTCTACCGGCATGTGGAAGGCAATGTCCATGCCTCGCTGGACAGGGCGGTCAGCGGTAAGGTGCATATTACCGCTGACTCATGGTCCAGCAGGCATGGACAGGGACGTTACCTAAGTTTCACGGCGCATTGGGTGACTCTGCTGGCAGCTGGGAAGGATGCAGGACAAGGTGCAGTAGTGTTGGAGGTTGTTCCGCCACCACGCCTCCAAAATGCTGATTGTGACACACCTCTCTCCTCCACCCCCTCCTCTTCTTCTTCCTCCATGGCCTCTTCCTCGGAACCAGCGGTGCTCCGTAGGCGTTCAAGGGGCTACGCAAGTACGCAGGCCAAAAGATGCCATGCGGTGCTTGAGCTGGTGTGCTTGGGGGACAGGAGCCACACTGGGGCAGAGGTTCTGTCAGCTCTGCAGGGGCAGGTTCAGAGGTGGTTGACGCCACGCCAACTTAAGGCAGGAATGGTGGTTTGCGACAATGGCACCAACCTCCTCTCTGCCCTCCGACAGGGACAAATGACCCATGTGCCCTGTTTGGCTCACGTCCTTAACTTGGTGGTGCAGCGGTTCTTGGGCAGGTACCCGGGCTTACAGGATGTCCTGAGGCAGGCCAGGAAAGTCTGTGTGCATTTCCGCCGGTCATATAATGCCAGTGCTCGGCTGACGGACCTCCAAAAGGAGTTTAACCTGCCCAAGAACCGCCTAATCTGTGACATGCCCACCAGGTGGAACTCAACGTTGGCCATGCTGCAGCGGCTGCACACGCAGCAGAGGGCCATCAATGAGTACCTGTGCGACTATGGCACCAGGACAGGGTCAGGGGAGCTTGGTTTTTTTTCCCCACGCCAGTGGGCCATGATCAGGGATGCATGCACTGTCCTGTCACCATTCGAGGAGGCCACGAGGATGGTGAGCAGTGACAGTGCATGCATCAGTGACACTGTCCCCCTTGTCCACCTGTTGGAGCACACGCTGCGTGGAATAATGGACAGGGCACTTGAGGCAGAACAGAGGCAGGAAGAGGAGGACTTCCTTAGCTCTCAAGGCCCCCTTTATCCAGACAGTGTTCCTGCGTGCCCGCCGATCACACAGGAAGAGGACGAGGAGGAAGAGGAGGAGGAGGAAGATTGTGTCAGTATGGAGGTGGAGCCTGGCACTCAGCATCAGCATCAGTCCCAAGAAACACATGGACTTGTACATGGCTGGGAGGAGGTGGCTGCGGACCATGTCGTTCTTAGTGACCCAGAGGACTCCGGACCGAATGCCTCAGCAAACCTACGCTGCATGGCCTCCCTGATCCTGCAAAGCCTGCGTAAGGATCCTCGTATTCGTGGTATCAAGGAGAAGGACCAATACTGGCTGGCAACCCTCCTTGATCCACGTTACAAGGGTAAGGTTGCGGACCTTATCTTGCCATCGCAGAGGGAGCAGAGGATGAAACATCTTCGGGAGGCCTTGCAGAAAGGTCTGTGCAACGCGTTCCCAGAGACTGGGAGGTTACAAACTCCTGTTTCTGGACAACGTGTTGCTGAGGCTTCGGTCAGTCAAAGAAGGAGCGGTGGAGAAGGTGGCCGTCTGACCGATGCGTTCAGACAATTTTTTGGTCCGCAGCCCCAAGGTATGATCGGTTCCAGCAACCATCGCCAGCGTCTGTTTTACATGGTGCAGGAATACCTAGGGGCAAGATCAGACTTGGACACCTTTCCCACCGAAAATCCTCTGGGTTACTGGGTCTTGAGGATGGATCACTGGCCAGAGCTTGCACAGTATGCAATTGAGCTACTGGCCTGTCCTGCATCCAGCGTTCTTTCGGAACGCACATTCAGTGCTGCTGGAGGCGTGGTAACCGATCACGGGGTGCGTCTGTCCACCGACTCGGTCGATCGGCTGACCTTCATAAAAATGAATGAGTCTTGGATCACCACCAGCTACCAAGCACCTAATGCTGATGTAACTGAATAATTTTTTTTGAAATCTCAGATCCCTTCAAAGACTGCCTATGCTGATGCTGAGTGACTATCCCTGAGTAATTATCCTCTTCCTCCTCAATCATCACGCTGATAGCTTGTAAGAACATTTTTGGTTCTGGGCGCCACCACCAGTGCCTAAGGCACAATTTTTCAGCCCCTGTTTAACAGGGGCGTGTAATTACAATTTTTGATGTAATACTTTGCAGCAGGGCTCGTTCCTGCATTCCAACTAGAGTGTCTGTGAGGGGTTGCAGTGTTGTGGCACCAGCACCAGTGCCTAAGGCCCAATTTTTCTGCCCCTGTCTAACAGGGGCGTGTAATTACAATTTTTGATGCAATACTTTGCAGCAGGGCTCGTTCCTGCGTTCCAACTAGAGTGTCTGTGAGGGGTTGCAGTGTTGTGGCACCAGCACCAGTGCCTAAGGCCCAATTTTTCTGCCCCTGTCTAACAGGGGCGTGTAATTACAATTTTTGAAGCAATACTTTGCAGCAGGGCTCGTTCCTGCGTTCCAACTAGAGTGTCTGTGAGGGGTTGCAGTGTTGTGGCACCAGCACCAGTGCCTAAGGCCTAATTTTTCAGCTCCTGTTCAACAGGGGCATGTAATTACAATTCTTGATCTAATATTTCACAGCAGGGCCCTGTGAGGGCTTACAGTGTTGTGGCCACAGCAACACCTAAGGCCCAAATTTCTGCTGAGTATATAGGGCAGGACCCTACTTTCAAACATCTAACTTACAAACGACTCCTACTTGCAAACGGAAGGAGACAACAGGAAGTGAGATGAAATCTACCCCTAGGAAGGGAAATTCTCTCCTGTAAGAGTTAATATGGGAAAACAATTTCTCCTTTCCACTGATGCTTTCCAATCCTTGTTCCACAAAAAAACCCAAATTTTCAAAAAACATTTTTCATTGGGACAAAAAAGTGAGGTGAAATCTTCTGAAGAGGAGGAAAGACAGCAAAACAAATGTCACAGGGGTGATAACCCTTCCCTATGTTTTCCAAAAAGCTTAGAAAAGATTTTTTGGCTGGAGCTAAACACGTTAAAAATGTTCAAAATTACAAACAGATTCTACTTAACAACAAACCTACAGTCCCTGTCTTGTTTGCACCGCCTGTATACTGCTGTTCAGAGTATATAGGGCCTGGTGGCCCCACACCTTTCCTTATTTTAATTTGGGTGCGGGGTTCCCCTTAATATCCATACAAGACCCAAAGGGCCTGGTAATGGACTGGGGGGTACCCATGCCGTTTGTCTCACTGATTTTCATCCATATTGCCATGACCCGACATGACATTAAACCCGCAAGCAGTTTTAAATGAGATTTTTTCCTTTAAAAATGACATTTGGTGCAGGGACTGTTCTAAACATGGGAAACACGCGTCACTTTACAGGCATACTATAGACACCCCCCAGGTACGATATTTAAAGGAATATTTCACTTTTTTTTTTTTACTTTAAGCATCATTAAAATCACTGCTCCCGAAAAAACGGCCGTTTTTAAAAGTTTTTTTTGCATTGATACATGTCCCCTGGGGTAGGACCCGGGTCCCCAAACCCTTTTTAGGACAATACCATGCAAATTAGCCTTTAAAATGAGCACTTTTGATTTCGAACGTTCGAGTCCCATAGACGTCAATGGGGTTCTAACGTTCGTGCGAACTTTCGGTCCGTTCGCGGGTTCTGGTGCGAACCGAACCGGGGGGTGTTCGGCTCATCCCTAGTCCTGAGGAAGGGGGACTTTTGTAACCCCGCAAACATGTTGACTTTCCTTTTTTGTTGATTGCTACATCTAATAAAGAGCATTCTGGGAATGTACTAGTGGGTTGATGCTTTTTCTTATCTTCAATGGCTTTTGATACATCAGCATGCTTCTAAGGGCCAATTTATAACAATGGCAGTGCATGAAAACATTCATCAACATACCTTACAAACACATGTCAATGAACATTGATAACACATGACCAAACACATAGAAATGTGCATGGAAAGGTGTGAATCCAGTCATTAGTAAAAATTGATCCTGTCACTAAGTTTGCCAACTTTTTATTTGCTTTGGTGCAGCTTTATGCTAATAACATGGTCAGCTTTTATTAATTCCTTTTTTTTCTGGTACAGAATTCCTTCGCTATAAAAACCTGAGGAGGGGAAGTGACTACACATGACCCAACTAAAACAACTAAAACAACTAAAATGATTATAAATGATTATAAATACACCTGACAATGAGTATTATCTATAGGTTTTTGTCACTAAAATGGTTACTGTTTTTGGATAACACAATGAATTATATTTTATTTGGCCATTTTGAATTAAAATAATAATTAGCGGAGGTCTATAATAGGCTAGTTGACCTTTGACTATCTAGTTGTTAGAAGTCAATTTCAGCTCTTCGAACCATTGCTGGTGGTTTGATATATAACACTGTGTGCACCAAATGCATATATCTCTGTTTGTGTTGATAAGGAGTTGTGTCTATTCTGTTGGTTGGATTTATCCGTTTATTTTAAACCTGAAACAACAGATATCATTACTGGCCCATATGTTTATTTCTTCCAATAGATTATTCATGAGCTGTGCTTCATCCTACCTATCACAGTTCGAGATGATAGATAGTGTCACAGAACGCGTATATATTTGCATATATTTTCTGTGGTTTCTCTTTCACATCGAATGCATTTTTAGTGAGTTTGTGAAGGTTGCAGGAAAAAAAAAAATGTCAGGCAGAATTGTCTGTCAGATTATAAAGGTTGCCATGGCAACAATTGTATGTGTGGCGCTTAGCAGCATATTTTAACCCTTTTCCTGCTAACAGCCCTGTGATGCATTTCCGGGTTTGCTAAGATTACGCTGCTCCAGAGAATTTCATTCAGCTGTAGCAGGATAGAAAAGAATCTTTCTTAAAGCAGAAATAAAGTCCTGCAAAAGAAAAACAAAATTGCAAGGAGATTTTTAGTTTTTTTTTTTTTTTTTTGCATAATAAACACGCAAAGTCTCTTTTACCCCCCCCCCCCCCAAAAAAAAGCTCTTTGCAATTTTTCTTTTACAATGCAAATATACAATGTATATCCCAGACAGTTGGTGGGAGGAGACAATATAAATCCTGTACACACATGCATGAGTAAAGTCATCAGTGGGAATCCACATAGCTCCCAACTGTCCCTGATTTCGAGGGACTGTCCCTGATTTGGAGCAATGTCCCTCTGTCCCTCATTCCTCCTCATTTTCCCTCATTTTGGTCTGATCCATATAGATGTATAAAATGCACTTTTTATCTATCAAAAAGTGTTTTCCAGCACTAAACCTTTCATCTGATTTCTAAATTGCTGCATTTGTAAATTCCAAAAGCCGATACAAAGGAAGAGTAGCGGTAAAAAAAAGCACTTGTAGGTTTAACAAATCTTGTTTTTTTGTACAATTCTCCTTTAAGGGGGAGTGTCAAGGGGTGTGTCCTATGCCTGCATACTTTTGCTGATAGGTGTCCCTCATTCCCAGCTCAAAAAGTTGGGAGGTATGTGTCCAGTGGCCAAAGAAGATTGTCATTGGACATAGAAACAAACACATGCCCCCCCGTGCTCAGACTCAGCAACACTCAGTCCCCAATATTCCAGAACAACCAAAGAAGCAATTTGCCTAGGGGTCTTTTATGAGTGGTGCTAAGTAAAATAGTGCAGCAGATGTATAAAAATACAAAACTTATTTCAATTTACATAAAAATATACATGTTCACATTGATTGTGTAGAAGTAAAATCACAGTTTCTCCAATGTACATACTAGATGCCAACGTTATTATTAAATCATTGTTAATTTGCAGAAAATGTAACCTCTATGCATTTTGTGGGACAACGCCCAATTCATCGGGAGACAGCCGCAGTTGGTTTATATGTGCATCTATGGAAAAACCATGTCAATATGCAAATAAAATAAAATTTGTTCAAAAGTTATTAATGAACAGAAGTGTAATATATTGGGCAGTACATCCGTTTCTGTAGATAGAATCCAAAGATATATAACTGGGTATACTCAAAACCACATGGTACAAATGGTACAAAACCACAAAGGTACAAATCAAAACCACATGATGAAAGTTGGAAGAGATGACATCTAGATCTCTATTGCTGCGAAAAACCACAGCAGAGGTTCCCCCGGGAACTGAGGAAAAATGGGTGTCCACGAGCCATTGGACCAAAAGAAATGATAGGGCATTGGTGGCAGTGTAGTTTAACCACTAATATATATGACGTTCAGCTCCCTATGAACAGGCTAAAAGTTTGACATTCAGATGAACACCAGAACAAGCAAAGTTCGGTCTTAACCGGTGTTCAGACCAAATCGGGAACTTATCTTTGCACTGAAGTGTTGTACCTTGTGATGCTTGTAAGTACTTGTGTTATGGCCATGGCACATTAGTAACCTTGGGGCAGAGATTTGTAGCAGTGATAAATATTTGCTTCTTTTCTATGGTGATTTGCAACTGCATACAAAGTTGCTGCTATAACTGGCTACAGTGTATATCTATGCAGCTACAAATTGCTAAAGTGCAAAGTTGATTAAAAGCTGCATTTGATAACATGAGGAGCTACCGAGAATGCAAATAAGAAAATTATTGCCGTACTGGGACCCAGTAACTGCAATTTGGCCACACCTACAGTTCAGCACAGTGTGCTACGCTACATCGCTCCTTTTGCTTATATTGCCCAAGCAATTTGTCTTTATACCTTGAATGTCTACCTTTTGTTCCAAAAGTCTTTGATCAATTGTTTCATGGCATGATAAAAATGGGGCATGTTTTTGTTGGTGTATGGTTACAAATGGGGTATGAGTTTTGGGTGTGGTTTAAAAGTGGGTGCGATCAGTAGGGTTTCCATGAATTTTATTTTGAAAATATGATAACCTTATTATAGTCAGTGCACTATATCACCCGCCACTGGTCCAAAGATTTCACACTTTGACAAACTAGGGTAAACAGGCAAATGGCAACCTATCAAAAACAAGTCTGCAACCCAAATTTGGTCCAAACCCATAATTTAACAAACATTGCTCTATGTAGTGCCAAATGCTGGTCATTACTGCCTGAGCAAGTGGCCCCAAAAAGTCAATGTTTATGGTGGTGAATAAAATATCTTGTCCTTAACTTTTGTTGTGCTGGTGATGCTATTTGAACTATGTACTTGATGGTGCCACCTGTCATTTCGCCATTGTATCTGATGAGGTTTTAGTCCATTGCTGTATAGAGAGCATGGAATTACATGAATGTATTTACAAACTAAGGTACACAATTAAGCGGTGAGTGACCCATCACAAGCAAGTTTGAGACTCATTGTGGGTCCCAACCCATAGTTTAACAATCATTTCTCTACCTTGCTCCAAATACAAGTCCAAAAGTCAATTGCTCAGCAACTGAACTACAAATTTCTTGGAACATCTGTGACACAGATCTTTTGTTGGCTGCTCTTTTCTAGCAACAGAAACTCCAGAGGGAATGATTCTGTTGCCATTACAAATCGCTGCAACAAAATTGTCAATGTAACAAATCTATGTCCTTTCAGAGATGCTTTAATTCAAGGCCCAGACTATATTAAAAGACTTTCAAAAGTTTTTTATTGTAAAAATTTCACCAATAACCTACAGCACCCTTGTCAGGGAACAAGCCGGAGAAGACTTGCTCAAAGACCTGGCATGTTAGCCAGTACCCAATATGGCCACACCCGTTTGAGCAGAAATGAGCACACAAATAATGGGAATGAAGAGGCGAATGCACTTGCTCCAAGACGCACACACCACCTGCGCTACATTCTGGCGTCCTCTGACCATTAAAAGAATGCCTGATGCTCACAGACACCACTGACTGGTCTTCAGCTTCCTGTTCCCTTGCTTGCTTAGGCTTCTGATTATCTGTTACTGACCCAGTTTACCCTTGATACCTCTTGTCTCTCTCCCAGCTCTGACCTTAGATTGCTTTGGCTTGCCAGACCATGTCTCTGACCTCCCGTCTGCTGACCACTGGCTTTCTTTGCAATCGTCCCTGACTACGCCTGCTGCTTTACTGTGCCTGCTGTGGCCTGCTTTGGTGCCTACCCGCTGTACCCAGCCTGCTGTACCCTCCTGCAATACTCACCTGTTGCTCCAGCTTACAGTATTTACTTTGCTGTATCCAGCCTGCTGCACTCACCATTGCAACCTGCTTCCAGCTCTTCTGGGTCCTACTGCTCACCTCATCTGGTATCCACCTGCAGAGAGATCTCCACACCTACATCTCTCATCTGTGGCACAGCCATCAATCTCTGCTTCTTTGGGCTTCATGTTGCCTGTTTCCACCTTCTGGACACCGAGCACTCAGCAGCGAGGAGAACCCTCTCAGCATTTCGGCTTCAGGACCAGGTACGGGACAACCCTAAACCAGATGTAATCTACAATTTTTGTTAATGAATGACAACGTGAATTTGAACTTAAATTTTTAAAAATGTAGCCTCCTTAGATAACATAGATTTTAATTTGGAAAAAGTTTAAAATTTGGGAAAAATCTATCCACAAGCCTAGGTTAAATATTTTATAAACAAGGTATGTGGCGCTACCTAACCTCAATGAAATATTCTGTGAAAAAAACAATAATCCACATATGTATAAAATAGAAAAATGTAAAAGAATAAAAAATATATATATTTTATATTCTTATATTTTTTATTTTTTATTATTTTATATTTTATATTTTTTATTCTTTTATATTTTTCTATTTTATACATATGTGGATTTTAGTTTTTATCACAGAATATTTCATTGAGGTTAGGTAGCGCCACATACCTTATTTATAATTTATTTTTGAGTGATGTGAGATCACTTACTTACTGTTGGCGGCTCCTTTCCGGATTTACTGTTATTGTGGTATTGCGCATTAGTACCCCCTTGTTTTATAGGTTAAATATTACCAATGATTCTGTCCATCTTCATAGGTGGGTACCTTACTATTAATAGGGTGCCCATATTTCTAACACTCATTACCTATTTACAAGAATTAAAAAAAATAAGGATCATTCCTCAGCTGAGGCTGGATCATCCTTCTGTAACAACTACAAGACATATAAGTGACAACATTGTGGATGGAACCACAATGCGCAGCTTGCAGAGTAGGCATTCAACACTCCCAGAAGTGTGTTGGATGCTGAAGACTTTTCAGGCAGCATAGCTCTTCAAGACAGCAAATATCTACAATACTACTGTCTAATTTTCCTTCAAATATTTTAGCCAAAAATGTAATTGTAGCATACAAGCCAAATACAACATGTTAGGAAGAACGAGAACATTCAACTTTGTTACCAGTGTTGAAGTCTGGGTATCTAGGTCAGTATTCCATCACAGGGAGTTTTAACTACCTTAAAATTGTCTGGTGTATTGAGACTAGCAGGGCAGCAAATGAGAATGTGTAACTGAGCTTTTTTAATGGACAAATAAATGTTTTAAATGGTAGATGAAATGACTTCAAAAGATTTAATATCAAATAATGCTGAGCTTCTACTGTGCATGAAAGTAAACTAGGGCAGGGGGAATATAATCAGTGAAATACTGCTTTGTTCAGACTAAGTTACAAAAAAAATTGGGAATGCAGAGGGGGTACATGACTTGATGTATGTTATCTTGCTTTCTAATTTCAGCCGATACACCTTGTTAAAGGAAAAGTATAGTGTATCTTCTGTGATTACATCTGTTGAGTTATTATTGCACTGTCTACCTTACATATTTTGATGACATTTATATTTTAACTTGCTCTTCAATGATCTGTTATTGTATTAAACTGTAACTATGGGCCAAAGAAAGCAAAAATTACAGATAAAATGCAGCATGTCAGGGGCATTTACAAAGCAGTTTATGTTCTGAATGTAACTTGATTTAATTACATGTTGATCTTGCCAGTAGAACAGTTGATTTTTAACGCATTATATTAGGGTAACAACGCTGTTTGTTGTCCGCTCAAATTACTGCAGTGTTGTCACCCTGTTGATAGGGTAGTTTTATATGGATATGTAGTTTTAGACTGAACAATATATTTATTTGCAAACAATAATCCATACATATTCACTACTAAATAGCCCTAAAATCATTTTTTCCATGAAATTGTTCCTTAAGCCTAGTACATACTACTAGTTTTTTTTTGTTCAACCCAGCAGGGCTGAACCCCAAAAAACTGTACCATGCGATGTTAGTACAGCAATCTCCCCTGCTGTGCTATTGTGTTCCGCCAGAACACTTCGGTCATCGCTCTCAGCCACTGGCTGATCAGCAGACTTGTTTTGGTCATGCCCCATCAACAGAAGCCAGGCGAACGGCCATCTTCTGCTGGACCAGCTGCAGCACACACAGGCCAAATGTCAGCCAGTTTCTATTGAACCAGCAGATGCTGCCCAACAGTCGGCCCGTGTGTACTGGGCTTTAGGCCCCTTTCACATGGGCACCTCCATTTGCAGCACTCCACTTGCTGAGTGGGGGATCGCTCCACTGATCCCCGCTGAGCAGGCGGATGACAGGTCCATCTCCGCTTACTGAGCATAGCGTCCGTCATAGGAGCCGGAGGTGGGACTTCTATGTCACTGGGCTGCTCCGGGTAGTCAGCCCCGTCAGCCCCCCTCTCCCGACGCTGCTGGCTCTGGGCGGCGTACCCCCTGCCCTTGGTGCTGGTACCCCCTGGGGTACGCGTAACATGAGTTTAGAAACACTGCTGTTAGGGGTTATAATTTTCTGCTTAGTCAACATGTTAAGTGATTTTTACCAGTCAAAATAATTTTTGAGCAAGAAGAATTGCCTGGTCTGAACCTCCTATAAAGTGTATTAATGTAGAACTGTAGGTAAAACGTTTTATTTTTCATTTTGGATTGAGTAAAGGAGGGTTATAACCCCTGTCAGTTTTTTGCAATCTGTGTCCCATTGGGGAGATTTCCCTTCACTTCCTGTCCCATAGCCAAAACAGAAAGTGAGAGGAAATCCGTACAAATTAATGGAATTTAATGGGGCCTCCAAGGTCACCAGAACTAGTGTCCCTATTAAAAGATTTCCCCTCTATTACTGTTCTGGGGACAAGTCATATTTAACATTCTGGGTTAAGAAGATGAGTAACTATGCAGGTAGGGTCCTTTCACACGGGCGGTCCGTTCGGCACACTCCGCTATGCTCAGCAGGGGATCAATCCGCTGGCGAATGACAGGTCCGTTTCCGCTCACTGTGCAGAGACGGACCCGTCAGAGCCCCGCTCTCCTCTATGGGGAAATCGGATAAAAACAGACCGCCTGTCTGTCATCTGATCCCATCTGATGCGCCAGACGGATGAAAATAGTGTCACCATCCGTCAGGATCGGATAGCAGTGGGTATCAGCGGGCATGTCACCGCTGACATCCTTTGCTCCATAGGGGTGAATAGAGGCTCCGATCAGGTCTGAAAAACTGACAGGCAGACCTGTTCAGAAAGGCTGTGTGAAAGGGGGCTAACAAGTGTCACCAAGTTAACCCTTGAGGTTATTAGCAACTGTGTATGTTACGAGAAGCAAAAGGAGTAGCAACCAGCTGGCAGTGGATGTGGCAGTGGTGGCAGGTGATGGAGACCCTGGTAATGAAAGAACAGGTGGTAGTTCATGCTCACTACTTACAGTAGTGGCTGGACCTCCATATTGAAACCTGCTGCTGTACAGGGACTGCCCAGGGACCCGCTGATTCCTCCAGTTGTATTCTCCCTAGTATGTATGATGCATGCATATTCTTAGCCCCCCCAGTGCATAACTTTACATTTATCAAAATTAAACCTCATCTGCCACATAGTTGCCTAATTGGACAGTACATTGAGATTGGCTTGTAAGTTGGAGACATCCTGTAAGGACGTTATTCCACTGCATAGCTTGGTGTCATCTGCAAACACTGAAGTGTTACTTTTAATCCCAGACCCTATATCATTTATAAAGGTACGAAAAAGTAAGGGTCCCATCACTGAACCTTGGGGTACACCACTGATGACCCTAAACCATTCAGAGTAAGAATAATTAACCACTACTCTATCCAATGGCACAGCGCTGGATTGAGATTGGGCTCAGGTAAGTAAAAGGCGGGGCTGGGAGAGGGGGATCCTGGACACAGAAGGTTTTTTACCTTAATGCAGAGAATACATTAAGGTAAAAAAAAACTTAATACTTTAGAACCACTTTAACAGATATGAAGATATAAGACTATTTACATCAAGCTGATTTGTTTCATGTGTTAATCTAAGAAACTTTCAAAAGACAATACTCATTTTTTTATTAAAGAGGGTTCCCGATTTCAGTGAAAAAGCACAGGACCCTTCATCTTCATGAAATAGAGCTCAGGAATTAGCCCCGGTAACACCGGTGTGACTTATCATGCAATTTGAAATCGCAATTGAAGTTGTTAACCGCTTCAGCCCCGGAAGAATTCGCTGCTCAGTGACCGGGCCATTTTTTGTGATACGGCACTGCATCACTTTAACGGACAATTGCGTGGTCGGGCGACACTGTACCCAAACAAAATTGATGTCCTTTTTTTCCCACAAATAGAGATTTCTTTTGGAGGTTTTAGCGTTCGATAGGGTCTGCGTCGCTCCAGGCAGCATCAGATTAGTTCCACTACCGCTAACACCCACGCACCATACGCCTCCCTTAGAAGTATAGTGTCTGAACGGATCGATATCTGAGCTGATCAGATCTATACTAGCATCCCCAGCAGTTTAGGGTTCCCAAAAACGCAGTGTTAGCGGGATCAGCCCAGATACCTGCTAGCACCTGCGTTTAGCCCCTCCGCCCAGCCCAGCCCAGTGCAGTATCAATCGATCACTGTCACTTACAAAACACAACACACATAACTGCAGCATTCGCAGAGTCAGGCCTGATCCCTGCGAACACTAACAGTTTTTTTGGTAGCGTTTGAATCAGTCGCTGACAGTCAGGAGCTTTTTTACCTGTGAGTCTCACTACTGTACCAGTAAATTTAGAGACCAAAATGTCAAATCGAAGGTACAGTAGTGAAGAGGCCTACACGTTTCTGAGCATGACAGATAGTGAAGAGGAAGTCACTCATGTGTCAGATTGAGGCTCAAAATACGAACCTGTAGGCAGCAGTGGCACCCTGACAGATAGCTCTGACGACAGAGTTGTGGTCCCTGCCAAGGTCAGGCGTACCAGACCCCGATCTTCTTCTGCTGTCGTTGAGGTGCAAGAACTGCAGGTCCCTCGTATGGAGCAGAGAGCCAGTACTAGCGCTGCTATTACTTCTGGTGAACTGGCAAGCACCAGCGGCCTAGTACATCCTGGTCATACATCCAGCACTGCAGTATCACATGGTGACGTGGCGAGTCCCAAAAGTGCAGTTCAAGCTGGCAAGGTGGCAAGCATAAGTAGTGTCCCGCTGCCACCAAGAAGAAGACAAAGACAGGCCCGTTGAGGCCATAGTGCCCTTTCTGCTGCATTCGCCAATCCTAATTGGGAACCCACCACTTCTGTAGCACCCGTACTTCCCCCATTCACTGGACAACCCGGAATTCAGGTGGAAACAGTTGATTTTACGTCACTTGATTTTTATGCAATGTTTTTCACCGAAGATCTCTATAGATCTATTGTGGTCCAAAGCAATTTATATGCTGGTCAATTCATCGCCGCTAATCCCCAGCTGACCCTTGCCAGAGATTGGAGGCCAATTACGGTCTCTGAATTTAAGACCTTCTTGGGCCTATCCCTCCTCATGGACATAACTAAAAAGAGTGAGTTGCGGTCATATTGGTCCACTGACCCAATTCACCATATGCCCGTGTTCTCTTGTCTCCATGACCAGGACACGATACGAGCAGATCTTGCGGTTCATGCATTTCAACGATAATGGACTCTGTCGTCCTCGGGTGACCCTGAATTTGATTGGCTCTACAAAATTCAGCCCCTCGTAAACCCTTTCAACCAACATTTTGCAGCCTTGTTTACTCCCCATCAAGTTGTCTGCGTTGATGAGTCCCTAATTAAGTTTTCTGCCCGCTTGTCATTCCAACAGTATCTTCCCAGCAAGCGTGCCAGATATGGGGTCAAGATGTATAAGCTCTGTGACAGGGCCACAGGCTATACATATAGTTTTATGGTTTACGAGGGAAGAGATAGTTACGTAGAGCTGGAGAACTGCCCTGACTACATAGGGAGCGCAGATAAGATTGTGTGGGACTTGGTGTCACCCTTATTCGGAAAGGGGTACCACTTGTATGTGGACAATTATTACACAAGCGTACCACTATACCCATCTCTTCTGTGCTCAGATTTATGGATGAATTCCCCAAAGCATGTAGTGCAAGGGCCTGCCTGTATACTTTCAAATGGTACTGTTTAAAGTTTGGGTATCCTATTATTATCTTGATAGGTAATAGCAGAATGTCCAAATGTGCTAAAATGTGTACAGTGTGTATTTATATCTTTGTATTATGACACTTCTTAACTGTCCAGTGGGCTGTCAATAGTGTAACTAAGGAGGGTCTGTTCAAATTAATACACATTATATAGGCATTCATCTCTCAATGAAGTGGAGAGGGTTACCTGTCCAAGAGTTACCCCCCCTATAATGTTAGAAATGGCCCATGGGGGGGGGAATCTGATAGGTGTACCTTATACTTTGGTCTTTAAAAATTCCCATAAATAAATGGTATCTTGATGTTGGCCAAGAATGTTTGTGTCTAATCTGCTTTCCATGTTTATGTGCAAAAAGACTAATTTTTTTTTTGCTTTTACTCCACAGTTTCCTTCCACGCCACAGGAATGGCAGACTGTGGCCTCCCACTTTGCCCAGCGGTGGGACTTTCCTAACTGCGGAGGGGCAATTGATGGGAAACACATCCACATCATCCCACCACCCAACTCGGGGTCGTACTATTATAATTATAAGGGGTTCAATAGTATTGTGATGTTGGCGGTGGTGTTGGCTACTTATGAATTTCTGTATGTGGACGTGGGGAACAATGGCCGGATGTCCGATGGTGGAGTCATCGCCCAGACGGAGTTCTACAGGCGTCTCCAGAATGGCAGCTTGGACTTGCCACCTCCAGAAGACAATGTGGAAGGACTCCCATTCGTCTTCGTTGCGGATGAAGCTTTTGCACTGGGGGACCATCTTATGCGGCCATTCCCGATGAGGACCCTCACCCCGGACCCGAGGGTTTTTAATTACCGGCTGGCCAGAGCCAGAAGAGTGGTGGAGAACACGTTTGGAATCATGGCCAGCCGGTTCCGCCTATTTCTTACACCCATACATATGGCGGAGTACAAACTGAATCACATTATCCTGGCGTGCTGTGTTCTACACAACTTTTTACGGCAACATTATGCCAACTATGCTGGCTCAGTTGGGCCTGAGGCCGGAATTCAAAATGAACCAACCCTGACGGCGCTTGAAAGTGGCCGTCCTGGCTTGCCCCCCCGAGTGCCCGTGATGTCCAGCTAAGATACCTTGAATTCTTTGCGGGTAGGGGGGGCTATCAATATGCCAGACAATGTGTAAAACCTTTTTCAAATTAAAAAAAAAAAAGCAAATCTTTGGTGACATTTACTGCTTGTGTTTGTTTTAGCTTACCCTGACAGAAATGTGGTGAGTCCTGAAAATGGCGTGATTGTGTAACATTACAAAGCACTGTTGGGTGTTATTTACTAAAGGCAAAGACACTTTGCACTACAAGTGCACTTGAAACTGCACTTGTAGTGCACAGTGGATTTGCACTTAGCAAATAACACCCATTGTGACAGAAAACAGCAATTAGAGCACCACAAAAGTGTTGTAGCGTTGAGACAATAATTCCCACATTCTTGATTAACAATCTTTTTAATACCTGCACAATCACATGTGCATTTAGAAAAGGTTTTTAAAACAAACCAACATGTTTGTTGTATAACAATTTTTGGGGTCACATTAGAAAAAGTAGAAATGTCCATTTAAGATAAAACAGGCATGTTTAAAACCTACAAGAAAGACACAAATCTTGAACTTACAAAGTTCACATTTGGTAGAACTTGAAGGCAATATCAGACATGAGTATTTAGAAACTGTGTTTGATATTGCGTTCAGATGGGGTGAAGTCACCCCCGGAAAAGCCAAATTTTGAAGATGCACACAAATAGCCGAATGTCAACATGTGCTACCTGCCATCACGGGGGATCAAGGGACGTGTTTTGGGGGTGCAACCCCTTCCTCTCAGCTACTTTATTATTGAGGAAGGGGTTGCACCCCCAAAACGCATCCATTGATCTCCCGTGATGGCAGATAGCACGTGTTGACACACTGTGTGCCTCTTCAAAATTTGGCTTTTCTCCAATTTGACAAAAAATGTTACAAAATTGTAGCACACCAAAAAACAAAGGGATTTGGAGGGGTTTTAAACTCTCCCCAAAACATCAATGATGTTCTTATTTTTTTTATGTTTTTCTTGATGTTTTCCAAGTCCCTATTACACCCCATGATCTCCCCGATCAGGATCTGTGCACTTTCCGAGGTGAAAGGATCTGGATCCACAATATCACGATCACCTAAAAAGATAGAAACCAAAAAAAAACATGTATTATAAATATGCCAGCATCCATCTCTTACCTGAGCCTGTGGTCGCAGACACTCACCTGTTGTGGTGCCAATTTCCACCACGTCTTCCTCCTCCTGCTCTGTTTGTCTTGGGTGTATTTCCTCTTCTTCCAGAGGTGGGGGGGTCTCTGGGCTCCTCGGATGAGGGGTGTTCTCCGAGTCTTTTCTCCTCAATGTAGAAAAAAAATGGTATACTTAGCACACAGATATTTGATGGCAGAACTATAGATATGAAACATTGCTTGGAAGTGGGGTACAATTGTCTGTTTTGGCAGAGTTCCAAGATGTAGAATTTTTAGTGTCCTTTGTCAAGCTTCAATACTTTACCTGTTTTGTACAAGCTTCACAGATGGAGACACCCCTATAGTATCCACTGGAGCACCTGTGTGGGACCCCTAATAAAAAGGGTGTTCTTGTGTCCCACACTAGTGCTCCAGCGTCCAGATGTGTAACCAGCTGCTGAGTGTCCTCTCCTTACACAGAATCTAGTTTGCATATCATTCTAGTAATAAACACATCTACACAACCAAATTAGTTTCAGACAAGTAGGCCCTAAAAAATGTGGGCAAATGCATATGGCCAAAACAATGGTGTTTCCTAGGCCGCACGAAAAATGTTTGATACGAACGAATAATGTGCCCATGAACATGAAAGTTCACATTTAGAAATGGATAACAGTTAAGAAAAGCACATGGAGCAGCACGAACGTAATAAACATAAAAAGAATCGGAACACAGCACAAGTACTTACCTTTTTGCAGCACTCTCCGGATCTTTCTGTACTGCTCATGCTCTCTCAATTTGAGGTCCGACCACCGTTTCCTGAGCTGATCTTTTGATCGTCGCACCCCGAAATTCCGGTGCAGGCTCTTGACCACTTTCGCCATGATCTTGGCCTTTCTAACATTGGGGTTGGGGTAAGGTCCATACTTCCGTCATAGTCGGCCTTCTTCAGGATGTCGACCATCTCCACCATCTCCCCAAAGGACATATTTGATGCCTTAAATCGTCTCCTTCTGGATCCAGACGTTTCAGGCTCCGGGCTTTCCTCCTCCTCCTCCTCGTTGCTATAATTAGCACACACCTGCTGTGTCTCCGCCATGTGCTCTTCCCCCACTGCGCCGAACGAAAAGGGGCGGGGAATAGACTAGAAAGAACGTCAGGGGTGGGCGGAGTTAGGCGCATGCGCAGTGTGTATAAAGCGTAACACGCGTGCGTAGTACGTATGATCTGTGAGCGGAGGAAGGAGTATCGGAGGCGCCGATCGTGATAACGAAGGTAAGATCTAAACTTGGGCCTATACTGCTTCTAGATTGAGGCCTATATTGTAACAAGATTAGGAGAGTTTTGCCTGACATTAAGGTTTGTCTCGTGTTGTGTCTTGCAGATAAAATGGATGGCTTCAATGACCACAACTTCCTCCCCCTGTTCATAGACAAGTACAGGGAGCTGCCCTGTCTGTGGCAGGTGAAACATCCACATTACAATAATAAACAAAAGAGGCAGGCAGCGCTGGAGAAACTGCTGGAGTTGGTGAAGCCGGTGGTCCCCACGGCAAACATCCCCTATTTAAAAGCCAAAATTGGTGGCCTGAGGAGCACTTATCTTAGGGAGCGCAAGAAGGTCACGGATTCCCAGAGATCAGGAGCAGGAGCAGATGACATTTATGTCCCCAGGCTGTGGTACTATGAGAGACTGCGATTTCTGTCAGACCAGACTGGAGTCAGGGAATCCCTCTCCACTCTTCCTTCCACTCTTCCTTCCACCCCAGCTGAGGCTTCTGATGTCCAACCTGGGACTTCCAGCCAGGAAGAAGTGGAGGAGCCCAGATGGAGTCAGGTATAGCATTGTTCTACAGATTTCTGCACAATAAATAAATTATGTTTACTAGATGTTATTATTGATCACTAATTGCTGATTTAAGAAAGTGTTTTACATATCAATAGACAGTAGTGGGCAAAAATAATTGGGACAAGAATGAAAAATGCTGGGCTCAGAAGGATAGTCTGTTATATTTGTTAACATTCAATTTGCAACAATCATGAGCTGAAAATTGTGTGTGATTGATGAATAAAAAACTAAAACTATGTCCTTTTTCATACACAGGAAGACCTCAGCCAGGAAGAGGCTGTGGAATGTGGCAGCCAGGAGGAGGCGGGGCTAAGTGGCAGCCAGGAGATGCCTGGGCCCAGTCGTAGCCTGACCGAATCGCAGGTTCCTCCCCTCCGCCTTCCATACAAAAGACCCAGGAAGGGGAGTCACGTTCAGGATTCAGTGCTCAGGCTCCCTCAGGAGGCTTCTGTGTCCCTCAGAGCCACCCCCACTCCTGAAGAGGCCTTTGCCTGCGTGGCTGCCACCAAACTGCAGGCCATGCAGGAGGGTCAACGCAAGCTGTGTGAGGACCTTCTTTATAAAGTCTTAACTAAGGGGGTGAGTGGCGAAATCACACCCAATACCCACCTGAGTGAGTTGGCCCATCCCCCTCCTCCTCCTCCTCCTCCTGCTGCCACAACTCCACCACCACAGCCACAGCGTGGAAGGAAGACCAGAGAGTGATGGACCTGGGTTCAGTCTGGTCTGACAAAAGATGCAGTCTCTTGTATGACCACAGCCTGGGGACACAGATGTTATCTGCTGCTTTCCAGATCTCTGGGACTTCTGGACCAGACTGCACTCCCTTAGATATGGACTCCTCAGGCCACCAATTTTGCTGTAAAAGAATTGATATCTGACCTGGGGGGCAAAGGCTTCACCAATTTCTGCTGTTTCTCCAGCGTTGCCTCCCTCTTTGTTTGATTGTGAGCCCTTAATAAAGGAAATTTTGTTTCAATTATACACGTCTATGTGTGTTTTCCTTAAAAAAAAAACAGTTTGTTGGTGAGGAGGCAGGTACATTTCAAAATACAATGTGAAATTAACAAGGGACACCAACACCAAACAATCTCATTGAGATTAAATACAAGATATCAATGGTGTTGTGGTAACTTGACACACAAAACACACACAAAAATATTCTGGAGTAAAAACCAAAAAAAAGAAAAAAGAAACAGCCTTGAAAAAAATACAAACCCCTCCAAAAAAATTAAACAGCCTGGAAAAATTTTTTTTAAAAATTAAAAACAACCAAAAAAAATGGTCAGATGTGACAAATCAAAATATATTGAGGGAATCCCGATAAAGAATAAAGACGTTTGTGAGAAGTCTGTGTGAATATGAGCAGCAAAACTACTTCATTCTTCTCACATTATAAAGATGAACAGAGTGCGCTGTATTAAACTATTTAAAACATTGCAACGTGATGAAAGTGCTGTATCCATTCCGAACGCTCATTTTACCAGACCGAGCTGTTCCATCTCGTAATTTCTTCTGAGCATGAGTGGCACTTTGTGCGTCGGAATTGTTCACACACGGTCGGAATTGACGCGATCGGATTTTGTTGTGGGAAAATTTTATAGCCTGCTCTCAAACTTTGTGTGTCGGAAAATCCGATGGAAAATGTCCGATGGAGCCCACACACGGTCGGAATTTCCGACAACACGCTCCGATCGCACATTTTCCGTCAGAAAATCCGACCGTGTGTACGGGGCATTACTGTTATACTGTAATGTTACTTTGTTTTATTGTTAACCATCATTTGCTTAGCAGGTACGCCATTCAGTTGCAGCGCAGATTTATTTATCTTGACAGCAACAGCGTTTGCTCCCACGATACATAAAGTCGTGACTCCAGCGCTGTAGGAGGTGATTTCACCACCTCAGTTAAAAACAAAATGGTGCATTTATGCCCATCATTAGAAGTGGGTGGATGAAGGGAGGTATTCTAATGGTGGGTATACCCACCGATCAATCTCTTTTTTTCGTTCAGCCCACAGGCTGCATGAAAAAAAAGATTACAATATATGCCCAACAAGGGCCAGCAATGTACTGGTATGTTGCTGGACTTTGAGTGGTTATACCAATATGATGCCTGCGGGTTTAGGTATCATCGTGGTATCATTCTTTTCAGCCAGTGGTCGGCTTTCATGTAAAAGCAATCCTAGCAGCTAATTAGCCTCTAGACTGCTTTAACAAGCAGTGGGAGGGAATGTCCCCCCCCCCAACGTCTTCCATGGTTTTCTCTGGCTCTCCTGTCCCAACAGGGAACCTGAGAATGCAGCTGGTGGTTCCGCCAGCTGACCACAGAGCTGATCAGAGACCGGAATGGCTACAATCACCTCTATGGCCTAAGAAATCGGAAGCTACAAGCATTTCATGACTTAGATTTCGCCGGATGTAAACAGCGCCATTAGGAAATTGGGAAAGAATTTTTATCACACCGATCTTGGTGTGGTCAGATGCTTTGAGGGCAGAGGAGAGATCTAGGGTCTAATAGACCCCAATTTTTTTCAAAAAAGAGTACCTGTCACTTCCTATTGCTATCATAGGGGATATTTATATTTCCTGAGATAACAATAAAAATGATAATTAAAAAAAAAAATGAAAGGAACAGTTTAAAAATAAAATAAAAAAGCAAAATAAATAATTAAAAAAAAAAAAAGCACCCCCGTCCCCCCCTGCTCTCGCGCAAAGGCGAACGCAAGCGTCAGTCTGGCGTCATATGGAAACAGCAATTGCACCATGCATGTGAGGTATCACCACGAAGGTCAGATCAAGGGCAGTAATTTTAGCTGTAGACCTCCTCTGTAAATCTAAAGTGGTAACCTGTAAAGGCTTTTAAAGGCTTTTAAAAATGTATGTAGTTTGTCGCCGCTGCACGCGCAATTTTAAAGCATGTCGTGTTTGGTATCCATGTACTCAGCCTAAGATCATCTTTTTTATATCATCAAACATTTGGGCAATATAGTGTGTTTTAGTGCATTAAAATGAAAAAAGTGTGTTTTTTCCAAAAAAAATGCATTTGAAAAATTGCTGTGCAAATACTGTGTGAAAAAAAAAAAATGAAACACCCACCATTTTAATTTGTAGGACCTTTGCTTTAAAAAAAATATATAATGTTTGGGGGTTCAAAGTAATTTTCTTGCAAAAAATCTTCTTATTTTTTCATGTAAACAAAAATTGTCAGAAAGGGCTTTGTCTTCAAGTGGTTAGAAGAGTGGGTGATGTGTGACATAAGCTTCCAAATGTTGTGCAGGACAGTACAACCCCCCCCCCCAAATGACCGCTGTTTGGAAAGTAAACACCCCAAGCTATTTGCTGAGAGGCATGTCGAGTCCATGGAATATTTTACATTTTGACACAAGTTGAGGGAAAAAGACAAATTTTTTTTTGCACAAAGTTGTCACTAAATGATATAGTGTTCAAACATGCCATGGGAATATGTGAAATTACACCCCAAGATACATTCTGTTGCTTCTCCTGAGTACGGGGATACCACATGTGTGAGACTTTTTGGGAGCCTAGCCACGTACGGGACCCCGAAAACCAAGCACCACCTTCAGGCTTTCTAAGGGCGTAAATTTTTGATTTCACTCCTCACTGCCTATCACAGTTTCGAAGGCCATGGAATGCCCAGATGGCACACCCCCCCCCCATGACCCAATTTTGGAAAGTAGACACCCAAGCTATTTGCTGAGAGGTATGGTGAGTATTTTGCAGACCTCGCTTTTTGTCACAAAGTTTTGAAAATTGAAAAAAGAAAAAAAAATTGTTTCTTTTCTTTCTTTATTTTCAAAAACAAATGAGAGCTGCAAAATACTCACCATGCCTCTCAGCAAATAGCTTGGTGTGTCCACTTTCTAAAATTGTGTCATTTGGGGGGGGGGGGGTTGTGCTATCTTGGCATTTTATGGTCTTCAAAACTGTGATAGGTAGTGAGGAGTGAAATCAAAAATTTACGCCCTTAGAAATCCTGAAGGCGGTTCCTTGGTTTTCGGGGCCCCGTACGCGGCTAGGCTCCCAAAAAGTCCCACACATGTGGTATCTTCGTACTCAGGAGAAGAAGCAGAATGTATTTTGGGGTGCAATTCCACACATGCCCATGGCCTGTGTGAGCAATATATTATTTAGTGACAACTTTATGCAAAAAAAAAAAAGTTTGTCATTTTCCCGCAACTTGTGGCAAAATATAAAATATTCCATGGACTCAACATGCCTCTCAGCAAATAGCTTGGGGTGTCTACTTTCCAAAATGGGGTCATTTGGGGGGGTTTGTGCCATCTTGGCATTTTATGGCCTTCAAAACTGTGATAGGTAGTGAGGAGTGAAATCAAAAATTTACGCCCTTAGAAATCCTGAAGGCAGTGATTGGTTTTTGGGGCCCCGTACGCAGCTAGGCTCCCAAAAAGTCCCACACATGGGGTATCCCCATACTCAGGAGAAGCAGCAAAATGTATTCTGGGGTGCAATTCCACATATAACCATACCATGTGTGAGCAATATATCATTTAGTGACAACTTTTTGTAAAAAAATTCTTTTTTTTTGTCATTATTCAATCACTTGGGACAAAAAATAAATATTCAATGGGCCCAACGTGCCTCTCAGCAATTTCCTTGGGGTGTCTACTTTCCAAAATGGGGTCATTTGGGGGGGGGTTGTACTGCCTTGCCATTTTAGCACCTCAAAAAAGGAGATATGCAGTCATAAAATAAAAGCTGTGTAAATTCCAGAAAATGTACCCTAGTTTGTAGACGCTATAACTTTTGCGCAAACCAATAAATATACGCTTATTGACATTTTTTTTACCAAAGACATGTGGCGTAATACATTTTGTCCAAACTGCATGACTACAATTGAGTTTATTGGATTTTACTTATAACAAAAAGTAGAAAATATCATTTTTTTCAAAATTTTCGTTTTTTTCCATTTATATCTCAAAAAATAAAAATTGCAGAGGCAATCAAATACCATCAAAAGAAAGCTCTATTTGTGGGAAAAAAGTACGCAAATTTCATTTTGGTACAACATTGCATGACTGCGCAATTACCAGTTAAAGCAACCCAGTGCCAAATTGTAAAAAGTCCTCTGGTCTTTAGACAGCCAAATGGTCTGGGGCTTAAGTGGTTAAACGCATCTATACGTTAGTATTTTACAGATCATTACGCAGGAGCTTTTCGTCTAGAAAGCACATGTGTAATAACATCAGATTTTTTTTTACAACCATGTGAATGAAGACTAATATGTGAAAAAATGGTTATATATTTATTAATATGTAAATGTATGTATGTATGTTCGCTCTCCAAACTCCTTACAGCACCCAAAGGTTAACCTACTTTATTTTATTTCTTTTTAGCTTATAATGGATTTATAGGAAATTATATGTTATAAAAGTTTGTCTACTGAAACACATTTGTTTCTTCGTTATAAGATTTTCACACGACAGCGTTATACCTGCAGAAAAACCACTAGCATCCTCTGTAAATGGTTAAGGCGTGAAGACCCTACATGCAGCACATTCACAACATCTTGTGCTTGTGAGGTTACTACTGCAAGATATATAAGAGGAAATGGTTTTCTAATTGTCACTTAGAGTAACTACAGCTGAAACATACCATGACACTTAGTATACAGCTATTTTCTTTCTGTAATATTAACCCCTTGAGCGCAAAGGCCTTTTTTTCACTAAATCCCCTTGAGTCTCATATTGTTTTTTTGGTATGTTTTGGCAAAGTCTTGATTCTGCAAGGTTTTGTAGTCCACCCTAAAGTACTGTACAGAGTTTTTTTTCAGGACAGATAAGGCTTTTTGAGTAGCAAATTTGATACACATATTTTTATTTCAATGTTTTTAATTTGGAATAAATAAATATAAATAAATAAATAATTTATATATATATATATATATATATATATATATATATATATATATATATATATATATATATAATAATAAAAAGAATTATAAAAATTGCATTTTCCTGTAAATTTTCCCAACACAATGTCTCCGTAATTTGCATAAACCTATTAAGTTCCTCCATAATATAATAATGCAATAAACAAAGTCTGCTGATTAAAATTATATCACATTAGTGTGGCTTTTATGTATTGTAGCGGAATGGTAAAGCTCAAGGTTAACCTAAGCATTTTACTTTAGGATTGCCAAATTCCTTCTTCATGTTACATTACGATGCACACATGGAGGAAAACAGTTTGCGTAAATTGTTAGCGTAACAATAAAACATGATTAAGTGGGTTGACAAAGGCATATGTTAGCACAATGGCAACATTTTAACAGGTTCGCAATCACAACATTTTTTAAAGATCGTTGCATTCACTTGAACAGTGAATACAAATGTCATCCAGATCTGCGGAAGGAATTATTTTATTTATTTTTAGTATCATATATATATATATATATATATATACACTATATTACCAAAAGTATTGGGATGCCTGCCTATACATGCACATGAACTTTAATGGCCCATTCTTTGCAGCTATAACAACTTCAACTCTTCTGGGAAGGCTAGCCACAAGGTTTAGGAGTGTGTCTATGGGAATGTTTGACCATTCTTCCAGAAGCACATTTATGAGGTTAGGCACTGACGTGGACGAGAAGGCCTGGCTCGAAGTCTCTGCTCAAATTCATCTCAAGATGTTCTACCGGGTTGAGGTCAGGACTCTGTGCAGGCCGGTCAATTTCCTCCACCCCAAAATTGCTCATCTGTGGCTTTTTAGACCTTGCTTTCTGCACTGGTGCGCAGTCATGTTGGAGCAGGAAGGGACCCCAAACTGTTCCCACAAAGTTGGGAGCATGAAATCGTCCAAAATGTCTTGGTATGCTGACGCCTTAAGAGTTTCCTTCACTGGAACTAAGGGGCCAAGACCAACCCCTGAAAAACAACCCCACACTATAATCCCCCCTCCACCAAATGATTTGGACCAGTGCACAAAGCAAGGTCCATAAAGACATGGATGAGTGGGTTTGGGGTGAAGGAATTTGACCAGCCTGAACAGAGTCTTGACCTCAACCCGAGATCCTTTTCAATCTACTTTTTATGGATCATGTTTGTTTAAAATATGGACATTTGACTAAATGAATATTGCATTTTTAGTGTGCTGCCACTGACTATAAGGTAATGAGCGATTTTACCAAAAAAGCACAAAATATACAACAAGCAGGATTTTTCAAAAACCACAATACACTCCCCTCTAATACAACACACTGAAGTGAAAAGTTTCATAGATTGTAAAGGGAACTGGTTTACATGTCCTTTTACCACACTTTGATCCTATGTTGTATAAATCGTGTGAACAGGCCCTTGTGATCCTTGGGGAGGAGATTGGTGAACCCCAAGCTGCATTAGTCAGAGAAAAAGGATGGTTACATTTCATTTTACAGGCACTGCAGCTAACTTTCTAAAGCCAAAAAAGTGAGTTTTAATAAAAAAAAAGGATTAAAAAAAATGTCCATTTTCTCCAAATAGAATAGTTTCTAATGTGACATTATAGTTAGAGTTCTAATATACTTTAAAGCAGACAGACAACTAAAAACACATTTGGAATATATACATTTGTATGTTCTACCTAACAAAGAATTGTTTTATTTAATTAGTTAGAAATTACTCTAGAGTCTTTTGCTGAACATAAATAAAACTTATGCCGCGTACACACGATCGCACATTCCGACAACAAAATCCATGTTTTTTTTCCGACGGATGTTGGCTCAAACTTGTCTTGCATACACACGGTCACACAAATCTTGTCGGAAAATCCGAACGTCAAGAACGTGGTGACGTGCAACACGCACGACGAGCCGAGAAAATTGAACTTCAATAGCTAGTGCGGCTCTTCTGCTTGATTCCGAGCATCCGTGGAATTTTGTGCGTCGGAATTGTGTACACACGATCGTAATTTCCAACAACGGATTTTGTTGTTGGAAAATTTGAGAACCAGATCTCAAATTTTGTTTGTCGGAAATTCCGACGGAAAATGTCCGAAGAGCCTACACACGGTCGGAATTTCCGACAACAAGCTCCCATCGAACATTTGTTGTCAGAAATTCCGATCGTGTGTACAGGGCATTAGAGTGTTATTCCATTTTTGCTGGGAGAAAAATAACGTTCCTCTCCTTGTCAGATATATATAGTACATAGCAAGGCTTTTTAGCAAATTTCATTGCAGATTCTTACCTGCTGTCGTTTGGTATAAACTCTCAGCAGCATTCAGGTCACTTCATGCTCTTTGCGTGTTTCGTTTCTGTTTTGTAATGAGAAAAATTGCTGGAAAAGGCAGTGAGCCAATCACACAAAAGGAAATGAACATTTGGAAGCTGTTTTGTATACAGTGTACAGAAGAGTTCAACTGGCTTTGGTTACAGTGGAGCAATATTTGAATTTTTAAGAAATTGTTTAGAAAACCATAGCTGGCGGCAGGTTGAAAAAGTAATTAACTTTTAATAATGGTAGAGTATATATTTTTTATAGAATAGGCAAGGGTTAAAACTCCTTTCGCTTTTTTCACAGTTGTTCAGTTCATTGGGAAAATTTCCCTTCAGTTCTTGTCCCAAAGACACAACAGTAGGTGAGATTAGATCTCTACAAAGTGTGGAAGTTTGGGGAAATCCCCTCTGAGATAGTTGTCACTGGAACACGCGTCTCCATTGGAGGATTTCTCCTCACCTTCTGTTCTGGAGACAACCATCATTTTTGAAGTACAAGTAAAAACTAGTGTTGTCTCTGTCACTAGTACAGGTAAAAACGGTTAATCTCCCTAGTGGAGACATATACCAAAGACCCAAGAGCATTCTTAGCCTTTACCACTCTATCCAAAACTAAAGTTTTTACTTTAGACTTGGAATTACAACATTTCAAAATTCTATGTTTGGGACAACCTTTTCCCACCCCACAATCTATTTTCAATAAATTTAATTTCACTAGTTTTTATTGAAGTTTTAAATTCACAAGCATTTAAAGTGGAGTTCCACCCACTTTCTCTTCAGCATCCCTCACTAAACTGTGCACTGTGAACGAATTGGATATTTTTTTTTTTTTTTTTCTCAGCACCTACTGTACATCTGCTGTATTCATTTTTCACTTCCTCCTCCCTGGCCGTGGCCCATCGCATCATTTCCTGTTTGCAATGCCTTCTGGGAAGGGGCGGCAACTTCCTCTGACACTGCCGTTGCTATAGAAACCTGACCTGAAACCTATTACACTGCTTGTGTTGCACTGAGCATGTGCGAAATCTGCAAGGATGAGGTCCAGGAAGAAATACAGTCTGGCGTCAGATGCCCACACTTAAGATGGCCACGGCCTGCTGTAAGTTTATAAAATAACAAACTACTGCTATAAACTAACAAAACAGACCTTAGTTTACAGACTAACTTTACTAGAATACATTAAGCTTGTGTATTATAAGGGTATTTTTATTTAAAAAGTATAATTTCGGCTGGAACACCACTTTAAGCAAATGAACAGAGATAGTACATAGCTTCATACTATCATCAGATCAGCACTGATTAACGGAGGCCTAGCAGGCCCCTAGTCAACAAGATGGTGCAGGAAAATAGTCTATTTAAAACAAACTAAATGTGAATTAGGAGTAGGGAAACATAGGGGCACCCAATCCCGTATCAGAGGGAAAGGGGATGAAAAAACTTGGAAGGGGGGCAGGAGGCGGAGCCTAGCGGAGCAGACATGCATTGTTAGAGCTCCACACCGCTGAGGAGAAAAGAGAAGGACAAAGCGGAGCCTGCAGGCTCAAAAGGTATCCATTTGAACCTTTTTGCCCCTGGGAACAAACTGTGAAAGTTTGGGCAGGAAATATGGTACTGGGAGGAAACCGTGGCAGAAATAAAAATCACCTCACAAAGAGCTCACAGGCACTCACTGCAGCTGAAGCAGCTCCAGTCACCTCACAATATACAGCATCAGGGCGCTCTCACAGACAGAAAATGTCACAGCAAGACTCTCCATTTGAGTCAGATACAGAACAAATCCTCTCACAAACTTCTCCACAAGCCTCCTCAGCATCCCCAGTAATATTATTACAATTTGAAAAGATGCTTCATAAGGCTTTAAAACAAACCTCAGACCAAATAACAAAAAGCCTAGCCAAAGAAATAAGAGAGCTGGGAAACCGCACCGCAGCCCTAGAAATAAAAATGGATGAAATTGAAATTACAACCCAAGAAAATATAACAGAATTGGAACAATTAAAAAAAGAGAATTTAATACTTCAAACTAAGCTCGAAGATTACGAAAATAGAGCCAGACGTTCAAACTTGCGCATAAGGGGAATACCTGAAACTGTGACAGACCTGCAATCTACTATTACTGCTCTATTACAAGAACTAAAGCCAGATATCCCTATTGAACGTTTAGAACTGGACAGAGTACACAGAGCCCTCACAGCCAAAAAGAAAGATGGACCCCCACGTGATATAATCACAAAATTTCATTATTACAGAACGAAAGAACAAATACTAATTGCTGCAAGAGAAAAAAAGGAACTTAATTTTCAAGGACACAATTATCAAATTTTTGCTGACCTATCCTAACTTACTATTACTAAAAGACGATCCATGAAACCCCAACTAATGGAACTGCAACGCCACAACATTATGTATCAATGGGGCTTCCCCTTTTCAGTCAGATTTAACTACCAAGGTACAATTTACAGAAGCAGATCAGCAGATGAACTACAACAAACCCTTTTAAAATTAAATCTGACAGAACCCACAAGCAGCAACACTCCCACACGCAGAAGAATGGCATCATCTTCACCTTCAGGCAGCACCCAGAAAATATCAGAACAAAATGGGAATCATCATTCTCACAAAAGATTCCGTTATGCCACATCATCCATGGACCAAGAAGATTCAATGGACTGACATCCTAATTCCTGATATCTCTTCATTTATTATACTAAGAGATGGTTCTCTATAAAAAACCTATATTTATAACTGAATGTAACTGCATTCTGATAGTCACACACTGTGTGGGATCATGTTACATTCCAGTTATATTTCTTATTACTTCTGATTCATATAGCCTTAGAATATATAAGTGAAATAAGGAAATTCTTGTTCAGTTATATATTATCAGGTAATAACAATAGATTTATTACTTTTTAGGACAAATATGTTCAGTAATCCAGAAGTAATGGAAGCTTTTTCTTTCTTTTCTTAAAACAAATATATTATTACCTAACTAGTTCCTAGAATTATGTTTTTGTTTATTCTAATCTGAAGCAATACAACCTCAATTTTATGAGTTAACATATCTAAACAGTTGCATATGAATAAAATATGTAATTGTTTACTCTAAAAGGGTTAAAATCCCAAAATAATTCAAACTATCTTCATCAATACCAAAGTTATTAACAGTACCTTTCTAACTGAATTATTTAGCCTAGGGCAAGACTAACCATATACAACCACCCTGGAATAAATAATTTTAACAAAAACTATATTCTGCACTCCAATTAATGAAACATCATTTTGATGTCTTTTGACATAGCACTTCTCTCCTGTAAGCGGAAGATCCGTGTACCCCCATTAGCCCTCCTCATTCTCCCAACCATATTATGTGGGAGTGTGACGAAGGCACTTATTCCCCTGAGAGAGATATTTATTCTCTTTCACAGGTAAATTGTGATTACTTGCAAAAAATAATTTATACAATGTATCATCTAATCTCATATGTTTTTTGTTTACTCTTTACTCCAGAATTCACTGGTTTCTTTTCCATCTCTTCAGTCCACACAGGTTGATCTGCGCAGTCAGCTCTGCATAACAAAAAGTAAGTCAAAACTATTTGATCTATTGCCATGGTACCACTGAATATACTTTCCCTGAATGTTCAGGGAATAAATGTCCCTCAAAAAAGGACCAAAGCCTTCCGTACTTTCCATAACAAGAAGGCTCACATAGTATGCCTCCAAGAAACACACTTCACCAAAGATTCTACTCCAAAATATATTTCTCCTTTTTATCAACAAATTTACACGGCTTCTGCCTGTACCAAGCAAAGGGGAACTCTAATTGCATTTCACCGATCCACACCATTCACCTTATCATCAGAAATTAAAGACCCAGAAGGTAGATACCTGATACTCATGGGTTATATAATGGATACAGCAATCACGGTGATTTCCTACTATGCTCCCAACAAACAACCTACACCATTCCTCTCACATATATTACAAGTGATTAATACACACAAAATAGGAACAGTGATAATGTGTGGGGATTCGAACCAGGTCCTCCTCCCATTTCTAGATAAATCACCTTTTACACCATCCAAAATAACCTCTAGATTACCTTTTTCTCAACTTCTTTCCAAATACAATCTGGTAGATTCGTGGAGAGAAAGTAACCCAATGAAAAAGAAATTCACTTATTTCTCGCACCCTCATCAAACCTTCACCAGAATAGATCATATTTTTCTAACAATAGGAATGATACCAGAAATTATTGCATCAGATATAATTCCGATTCCGTGGTCTGACCATAATGCAGTATACACTACTATAGCCTCAGCCATACCAAAAGCGCATGACCCAACGTGGTACTTACCGGACATAATGCTCAAACACCCACTACATCAGATGGCCAACAAGCTTTAAAGGAATACATATCAATTAATAATACAACAGACATCTCCCCAATAACACTGTGGGAAGCTCATAAGCCTGTCTTGCGTGGTACAATACAAAGACAAATGGCACTATTTAAACGGGAACGCAAAAATCTAGCAAAGAAACTAGAACTCAATTTTAATGCAGCCTACATATCATTTCAAGATAATCCATCTCAGAGTACAAAATCTCATCTGGAAAAATCTAGATTGGAATACGATCTATTTCTCACTGAGTCAGTTGATAAATCCCTCAAACGCTCCAAACACAATTTCTACATGAATACAAACAAACCAGGTACATATTTGGCTCGGGCATTAAATTCAACTAACAAATCTTTCAAACCAATACGTTTGAAATGATCAAAAAATGTTTACACTTGTAATCCAGTTAAAATAGTCCATAAATTTCACTCACATCTCGCAACTTTATATAAGACAAACAATGAATTTAATCCTACAGAGGCTGAATCCTTCTTCTCAAAAATAACCTTACCTGAGTTATCTCAGAATCAAAAAAGCAGTTTGGATGAGCCTATAACTATAGATGAAGTTGCTAACGCCATAAAAGACCTAAAACTTAACAAAAGACCAGGCCCAGACGGCTACTCGGCTTTATACTATAAAACATTCTCAGAAATACTCTCTCCGATTCTCACTGAAACGTTTAACAAACTTCTAGATGGACATTCTTTTCGGCAAGAAACACTAATGGCAATTGTTTGTATGATCCCAAAACCCCTTTCTGATGATACTTCCTGTGTGAATTATCGGCCTATCTCTCTGTTAAACCTCGATATTAAATTATTAGCAAAAATAATAGCAAAACGCCTTAATAGCATTATAGGAAAATTAATACATAGAGATCAAGTAGGCTTCATGCCAAATAGACAGGCAGGCGATAATATACGCAGGGCAGTGTTATTGGCACATATTGCTAAAAAACGGAAAATCCCTTTATGTTTTCTATCTCTCGATATTAAGAGGGCATTTGACACAGTATCCTGGCAATATATGCAATATTCATTACAAAAATGGGGTTTTGGACCCCACTTTTTAACATGGATCAAAGCATTATATAATAAACCCAAAGCCTATATAAAATATGCTGGATACAAATCTGAAGCCTTTAATATCGAAAGAGGTACCCGACAGGGTTGCCCATTATCTCCCTTATTATTTGCCCTTATACTCGAACCCATGGCCCAATACATCAGAACAAACCAAACTATAACTGGCATTGAAGTAGGAGGTATTACACACAAATTATGTATATTTGCAGACGATATATTACTTTTTCTATCATCACCACAGGTCTCTGGTCCTAACTTAATACCAGCTCTTGATGGATTTGCAGCCCTATCCGGCCTTATGATTAATCCTAAGAAATGCCTAATGCTTAATATTTCACTCACAAACATGGAATTGATCCCGGCTAGGGCTGCACTCCCATTCACATGGGCAGAAAAATCAATCCCATATCTTGGAATTCATTTAACAGCATCTCATTCTGACTTATTCTCAACCAATTATCCTCCTGTATTAAGACAGATCACAAATCTAATAAAACAATGGTCGCAACTTCCTTTATCCTGGATAGGGAAGATTAATGCAATTTAAAATGACTATTCTACCCAAATTGCTTTATCTATTCAGAGTCCTCCCTATTCCAATTCCTTCCTATTTTTTGAGAATAGTACAAAAAAGAGCAACTTCGTTTATATGGGGCTCTTCTAAACCACGTATACCTATACACACACTACATCTTCCCAAAAATAAAGGAGGCCTGGGATACCCTAATTTTACTAACTACTACAGAGCAGCACATTTGGCCAGTCTGTCCAAATACCATGCAAAACAGGAAATCCCATTATGGGTATTTATAGAGGCTTCAGAAAATGACCCACTATTAATATCAAATTTATTATGGCTTGATCCTAAAGACCGCTTTAAAATTCATAATCCCATAACTAAACACTTCTTATCTCCCTGGGATAAACTAAAAACCAAATATCAGTTACAATCTCCACACAATCCTCTCCTTTCTTTTATCAGAAATCCGGCCTTTTATCCGGCATGGATCTACCCAAATTCTTTTAAAGCTTGGACAACATCAGGCATTCAGACACTAAATGACTTCATAGCATCTAAATCATTCCTTTCATTCCCATCGCTTAGAGAAAAATATGATCTACCAAACTCTGAGATATTTAGATATCTCCAAATCAAAAATTTCTATACACCATTCCTAAAGGGGGATACACCATTATCCCAATTATCCATTTTTGAATCAATCTGTACAAAAGATCCATTTGCTAAAGGTACAATTTCATCACTTTATAATCAATTATATGGAGTAGCAAATCTTAATAGACCGTCTTACGTTCAGAGGTGGGAGGAGGACCTGGGACGAACTTTAGAAGACACGGACTGGTCTAACATATGGCTCACATCTAAGTCATCTTCACCCAACATCTTAGCACTGGAGACAAATTATAAAGTCCTAACTCGCTGGTACCTTGTACCCGCTAGAGTGGCAAAATATTCACCTAATACCTCAGCTCTTTGTTTTCGAGGATGCCCAGAAATAGGCACATATTTACACATATGGTGGACGTGCCCAGTAATCCAAACCTTCTGGAAGGAAGTCTTCGTGATTGCATCTAAAATATTTAAAAAAATAATACAACCAGATCCATATTTAACTTTACTTAATCTAAAACCGGAATGGTTAACACTCTCTCAATTCAAACTTATGATCCAACTAATAACGGCTGCAAAACAAACAGTGGCCAAGGCATGGAAATCTCCTACATTGGTACTAGCAGAAACAATTCACAGAATGAATAATACAATGTCCCATGCTAAGATGGTAGCCATCGATCAAAATCAAATTCCAAAATTTGAAAAACTTTGGCATCCTTGGATAAAACAACAGTTCCTGTCAAACTTCAATGACTCTGTCCTGTTGCCATGGTAACAGATTAAATGACTTACAGAGACACCCATTCTAAGGCTTCAAAGAGAACTAAAAAGAATAATAAACTGACGAGCGGGACAACCTTGTGGACCATACCTCTACCTTTCAACCCTTTTTCTTCTTTTTCTTTCCTTTTCTCCACCTTACGATTAAAGCTCATTATCAGAATTTATTTGATCTATATACACTCTACTTGTAAACAATATGTATAGTAGGTATAAATCATTTAAATACCTACAAAAGTAACTAAGGAAATGATATATATCTTTAATTTAGGTTTACGTAAACCCAGTGTTTAATATTTGAAATTTCATTATATTTACCTATAGAAACCCTACTGTAAAACAATGAGCTTACTTTATAGATCCTTGTAAACTTACTTTTTGTATCTTTATAACATTGTATACTCAATAAACTTCTTTTGACAAGGAAAAAACTTGGAAGACTGGATAGCCTCTATAATGGATTTATGGGGGTGAAGAAGAATACTCTATTGGGTTGATGTACTAAAATTGCAGAGCGCAAAATCTGGTGCAGCTCTGCAAAGAAGCCAATCAGCTTGCAGGTTTTATTGTCAAAGTATAATTAAACTAGCTGAAATTAGAAGCTGATTGACTACCATGCACAGCAGCACCAGATTTTGCACTCTCCAGTTTTAGTAAATCAACCCCTATGGGTCAAGAAAAATGCAGGGCAAGGAGAATAGGAAAGATGGGGGAAGGGGAAAAAAAAAAGGAGGTGTGAGCAAAAAAACCCAATGCCTGCTGGGGCAGGGTCCAAACACCAAGGACCCAAGTAAAAATTATTTAATCGTGAGGAGAATGCAATCAAAATCTGCTGGTACATAGTGAGTGCGCCAAAGGATCACAGACTTTAGGAATTTTAGGTAGTTTATCATCAAAGGTAGCTGCCATTTTCCTATACGTCATGAAAAGATTATTGCAAGACTTAAAGCTAAACTGCAGATTTCATGTGTCTTTAAATAGTTTGGTCCAAACAAATTATTTGATTCCATAACAGATGCGCTTGCTGGTAGCGCTGTATAAACTGTATGTAGCATCAGCTAAATACTGTATATAGTACTGGAACTACCCGTCTTACTCTTGGAACAAAATCAATTCAGGCTAAGCACTGTAGAGCCATTCTCAGAAAGCATTATGTTTCATTAATGAATACAGGGCTTCCTTTGATTGACTGAAGTTTAGATTATGATGCCATCAGCCTACCTCTCCATCTCAGCCAATCAAAGGAAGCTTGGTATTCACTAAAGAAATACAATGTTTCCTGTATATCGCTGAGCATAACTTGATTTTATTCTGGGAACAGGATGGGAAGTCCCCATTCCACTGTTGGGTCACAGAGCTGTATACTGTATGTGGTTGATGCAACATATAGTTTATACAACGTTTCCAGCAGTACAACTGCTGGTGAAGCAAATAGTTTGCTTGGACCAGCTTGATCCAAACAAACTCTTTAAAATCACAAGAAACCTTGAGTATAGCTTTAAGTTTCTCAAAAAGAATAGCTGGATTCCTCCAAGACTTGACAATTGCCTTCTTTGCAGCAATAAAGACGTAGGAAAACAAACAGAATTCAGCTTTGATGGATTAAATCATTTTTTTTTCAAGAGAGCTGTAACTGGGTCTTCTGGGTTGGAGATGTCTATATGGTATAGTGTAGATCAGTTTTCTCAACCTTTTTTTATTCAAGGCACCCTTTAAAATTATGCACAATATCAATGTACCTCATAGGTGCGGAATCAAAATGTTTGTTCTTCAAGCAGTCCCACCATATATGTTGAAACGCACTAACCCCTAAAGCACTGAAACAATTTTCCATTCATTTTTCATGTGATGCTCAGGGTCCTTTTCCTCTTCTGTTCTTCTATGGCAGTAGGTGGTCCTCTGTGATTCAAAAATCAAGGCTCATGTCACTATGTTCCATGCATTATTCTCTTATAAACACAGGCTGGCATGATGACACACCCCTAGTGAGTATGAGCACGATAGCCTGGGCTAAACGGAATGGGTGTCACCTAGAAACATACAGGATAGCAGCTGAGTGTAGGGATGGTGAGTAATGCTTTGCAACATATTTTTGGGAGGGATGGAAGGTGGAGTTTGAAAAAAAAAATGCAATAAAAAAGTGGAAAAAGTAAAGTTATATGGAAAAAAGAAAGGCTACAAATTGTGAGTGTTCAAGGATGAACCGCTCAGTATACTTACTATATAATAGTATATATTTACATATATAATTAAAAAAATCACCTTTATTACAACACAATAAAAATTGTACAGTCAATAGGGACAAATTCCCCTCATGCAACAGGTAAAACCATTAAGGCAATGATCAGAGAAATTTGAGTATTTCCTACACGTTTCGCGGTTACAGCCGATTCCTCTGGAGTTTAAATTTCTTCATCTGACAAGGTGCATAATATTGACAATAAAAGTCTCTGAACATACCATACAGATACATGTTAGATACATAATATGTATAATCCCACATCCCCTATCCCATAGGACAGAGGGGGCAATTCACAAGGGGAAAAAAATCACAAACAAGCAACATATATAGCCTCACAAAAAGAAAACACATACCGGGTGGGTTTGTCATGTCTATTTGGGCTATGGGGAGGCTGAAAATGGAACCCAAGGCAGCGATAACTCCCAGCATATACGAAACACACTAGAGAAAAGGTGAAGAACAAGTACCGCCAACCATATGTGGTTCTGTAAAGAGGTATACATATATGCATAAGAGAGTTACTGGGCATTATGGACATAAACTCATTCACCACTTATACATCCAAGGCAACATACTCTATCAAACAAATCTAGTCAGCCCTGCTGACCTCCAAATGTGGAAATATTGTAACTAAAAGTGTTTGGCAATTCCAATGGTCCCATCATGGTCTGACAATGCTAGCAATCACTCCAAGCAAAACTATAATAAAAAATAGCCAGGAACAGCCCAGTATAAGAGGGGGGAACACCGCATATTATACAGATAACATGTTGCTCAGCAAGTTCCTCCACAGACATTTTCCCTCCTTACAAGCAGATAACCAAACTTATCATCAGAAGAAGTTAGTATACAAAAAGATCCAGATCATATACTTGTTTTCCAAACAGTACTCCTAGATATCTGCTGCATACTGCCTGCCCTGCCCTCTTGCCTACCAAGGACCCAGATCCCATGGAGTTAAAAGACATACAGTGCCTTGAAAAAGTATTCATACCCCTTGAAATTTTCCACATTTTCTGATGTTACAACCAAAAACGTAAATGTATTTTATTGGGATGTTATGTGATAGGCCAACACAAAGTGGCACATAATTGTGAAGTGGAAGGAAAATGATAAATGGTTTTCAGAATTTTTTACAAATAAATCTGAAAAGTGTGGCATGCATTAGTATTCAGCCCCCTTTACTCTGATACCCCTAACTAAAATTTAGTCTTTTCCTTCAGGAGTCACCTAATTAGTAAATAGAGTCCACCTGTGTGTAATTTAATCTTAGTATAAATATAGTTGTTCTGTGAAGCCCTCAGAGGTTTGTTAGAGAACCTTAGTGAACAAAATGCACATGAAGGCCAAGGAACACACCAGACAGGTCAGGGATACAGTTGTGGAGAAGTTTAAAGCAGGGTTAGGTTATAAAAAATATCCCAAGCTTTGAACATCTCACGGAGCACTGTTCAATCCATCGACCGAAAATGGAAAGAGTATGGCACAACTGCAAACCTACCAAGACATGGCCACCCACCTAAACTGAAAGGCCAGGCAAAGAGAGCATTAATCAGAGAAGCAGCCAAGAGGGCCATGGTAACTCTGGAGGAGCTGCAGAGATCCACAGCTCAGGTGGAGGAATTTGTCAACATGACAACTATTAGTCATGCACTCCACAAATCTGGCCTTTATGGAAGAGTGGCATGAAGAAAGCTATTGTTGAAAGAGACCCATAAGAAGTCCTGTTTGCAGTTTGCAAGAAGCCATGTGAACGAAGGTGCTCTGGTCAGATAAGACCAAAATTGAACTATTTGGCTTAAAAGCAAAACGCTTTGTGTGGCGGAAACCTAACACTGCACATCACCCTGAACACACCATCCCCACCATGAAACATGGTGGTGGCACCATCATGTTGTGGGGATGCTTTTCTTCAGCAGGGACAGGGAAGCTGGTCAGAGTTGATGGGAAGATGGATGGAGCCAAATACAGGGCAATCTTAAAAGAAAACCTGTTAGAGTCTGCAAAAGACTTGAGACTGGGGCTGAGGTTCACCTTCCAGCAGGGCAACAACCCTAAACATACAGCCAGAGCTACAATGGAATGGTTTAGATCAAAGCATATTCATGTGTTACAATGGCCCAGTCAAAGTCCAGATCTAAATTCAAATGAGAATCTAGGGCAAGACTTGAAAATTGCCGTTCACAGACGCTGACCATCCAATCTGACAGAGCTTGAGCTATTTTGTAAAGAAGAATGGGAAAAAATGTCACTTTCTAGATGTGCAAAGCTGATAGAGACATCCCCAAAAAGACTTGCAGCTGTAATTGCAGTAAAAGGTGGTTCTACAAAGTATTGACTCAGGGGGGCTGAATACAAATGCACGCCACACTTTTCACATATTTATTTGTAATAGTTTTTGAAAACAATTTATCATTTTCCTTCCACTTCACAATTATGTGCCACTTTGTGTTGGTCTATCACATAAAATCCGAATAAAATACATTTACTTAGGAACTCACCTCTTATGCCCTTGTTGTATAATATGTACGAATGTGTTTGTCACTTCTGTACCTTTAAATGTCAATAAAATTACAAGCTAAAAGAAAAAAAGAAAAAAATACATTTATTTTTCTGGTTGTAACATGACAAAATGTAGAAAATGTCAAGTGGTATGAATACTTTTTCAAGGCACTGTATGGGTAAATTTACGTTTTATTTTCCACTTTTTTATTGTTTCCAAGAATTACTCACCACCCTTTCCCTCGGGGTACTTTATTTGATTGGTTTTTAGGTCAAATACATTCCATAACAGTTTATGGGCCATGTGAAGCCAATAACATCAGTATGTATTCCAAGGGGGCCTAAAATCAAATGTCCCTACAGTCATAATACACACAACACAAACTCTACAGCCAGGTAGAGGGAAAGCCAGCTATCCAACCAGTCTGCTTTTCAACCAAGGAACGAAAGAGCCAGAGCCAGCCCACATGTGCATTTGAAACCACCATACAGATACTGTATGTTCTCTAATAACTGCACTAAGAACTCCAGTGCTTCCAGGCACCACTTCACAAGCATGCTGAATGAGGTTCATGATAATTCAACACAAAAATACATTGCTGAATCAGTATTAAATGCTCTTATATAAAGATGAATTGTGAAAGCGCATCCAAAAGCTCAAGGCGTTTTACTTTAAACAAAGAATGGATTTTTATTCCCGTCCTTAGAGAGAATTTCCAAACGGCTCATTCTACCGCACGCTACATTTTTCCTTTGGCAAAAATCGAATTATGGCTAATTTTTACAGGTAACGTTGTGACAAAAAAAAGATGCCGCTAAAGCAGCAGAACAATGATTTGGACTAATATTTAATAGATGGCTCTAATTCCAAGCAATATCTCCCACCGTATCTCTTTTTTTTTTACCTCTGGGATTTATGGACTGTAGAGCTGTCAGAAGAGGCAGCATCTCATCACACTAACACAAAGAGGTTTCCTCCAGAGAATAAACCTCGGGGGACACAAGCACTACGTATTCATTTTCCTCTTGCCAGAACGCACTTCAGTGCCAGCGAAGCACTGCTCTGTGCTGCCAGCCTCTGGAATAATGACGAGGTTAAACAGCCATTGTCTGATAACATGCTGAAGCCTTGGGAATACATGTTGCACAATGCCAGGATGAGCTTCAGGGTAAATTGGGTCCACTAATGGAAGTGCATGGCATCCAATTTTATTTCAGTGATAAGCAAATCAGGGCGTCTTAAAGGGGAAAGGCAAAAAAAAAAAAAGATCACCTTGAACTATCCATCAACGGTAGAGAGTTACCTTCTTTCCTACTCTATATAAAACAAACCAAATGATATTAAAGCACACCTATCACTTTTTTATTTTCTAACCAAATTATCTGTTTACAGTACAATCAGATTAAAAAAATTCTGATTGATTTACATAAAATTTATCTTTTTTTAAAATTACCAATTTCGCTATCAGTGGAATTTCGTTGATGTGGAAACTCTCAGTTTTACTTATTAAGCTGCTTAGGTGGAATATGCCTAAAACATTTTTAGGTTGTGTTTAGGGTAGTTTAATTTTTGATTAATGTTTTGTTTCATGTTCTTTGTATTTGTGTATTTTCTTTCTTTTCTTGTGTATTTGTTATTTCTGTATTGGCATTTTTAATTTTGTATTTTTCATTTTTGTTTCACTATCTGTTTTTTCTGTGAGTGAAAAAAAAAAGAAGTAAAATAATGAGGCTAATGAGGGGCCATTGTTTGGCACAAGAAAAGATCTTGAGAATTTGAAAGCAGCTTCTGTAACTCCCCAGGAGCCATTTAAATCCCATTGTTCTCTTAAAAGTGACTAAAAACCACTCTAGTTTTACCTTATTTATGTCAATGCACTTAGCCCAAAAAGAACAATTTTGCTCTCCGTATTTCCACCAAAGTTTTGGGGAAATGAAAACTCTCAATATTGCAGATCCCGAGTGATGATGCTATCTCATGTGTTTAAAAAAAAAATTTAATCTGCATAGAAGCAACTGATGTATGAAGAAGCAGGCCTCATATGCATACTACATAACATTTCTTTCTGCTTCAGTGCATTAAATGTATAAAGTACATTAAAAACTTCGAATCACTGTGCTGTTTATAATTAAAAATGTATATGCGAACTCCCATATTACTTTATTACAGTCTCTGCTTACTGCTTTGCTACACCATGGTGATGCTTTCAACTCCCTGCAAACAGCTAAACTACACAGGTGTAATACATACTGTAGGTAGGAGCTGTTTTACCTGCCTAATGCCCGGTACACACGATCCGATTATCGGACAAATGATCGTCTGTTTTTTTTTTTGCATGCTAATCTCATGTCGAATCTGATGAGTTTACTAAAGTCATGGAAATTCCCGTACGACAGCATAAAAATTTGGAAGTGATGTCATGTGTTGTAATGCATATGTATTGCATTTTCGAACGATAGGTGTACTGATTAAACGAAAATTGTACGATCTGGCATCGTACGAAAAAAATTTCCGTGCATGTCCGATCAGAATAATATCAGATGAACTGTCCTGATCGGCTCTCGAAAGCTCTGTACTAACGTTCCGATTATCATACGATCGATTAGAATGCAGCATTTTTCGGACGATTTTCGGATCGTGCGGATCGTCGGCTTAAGGATTTGTATTTTTGTCAATTGACTTCTGAGATTTACACAGCTCTGGCACATAGCGCAGAGCTGTCTGGTAGCAGGGGAGGAAACTTAATCTTTTTCTGCTCTACTTTTATTTCTATTTACAAGTTGCACCTCCATCCTCACCCTGTGATGGGACAGTGAAAGGATAAGCAGGAAACTGATGAACTTGTCTGTATTAATGAATACAGAGCTGCTTTAATTTGTACCATTTATATCTGCCTGGAGTTCAGCTTAACTCGCGTTTTCACATTGCATGTAGTTCATTCTTGGCTCAAATTTAGGCTACATTCTATGAACTGGCTAAAATTCAAGTTGTAGGCGGCCCTGCCAATACCACCTATCTAATCCCAACTTTGATTCAGTTTTCGAAAGAGTTGGTTGGAAATTAATGGCCAAACAATGACTTTAACCTTGGGCGATGACTGTCAGACTACGATAGTCGACAGCAGAAGAGTTGTCCATTTAGTGTGGATAGGGAAATTGTAGATTTCTCTCAATCAACCCTTACATTTAATGGTATATGGCTAACTTAGGGATTAAATTATATAGAGCAAGACAGCGCTTCAAACATAAATCACCTTTAAACCTTTTAGTGCAACTTATAAGCAGGCAAAATAAACAAAACAAATAAACCATAAAAAGTGAGTCAGGAACTTCTGAGGACGGCGCACATCCATGACGAAGCACATATGGTGGGGCTTCCGGTTACATTGCATCCCCTTGGTTGGAACGCAAGCTGGAGGGCACAGTGGCAGTTCCTGGTTTCATTTTGCAATGCCTTTAAAACAAATTCATTATGTGAGTGCAATACTTCTTATTGTGTGGGGTTTTAAGAAATAAAAAATTGGATTACAATATAAGAGGCTTTCCTTTCTTCTCTTTTTCATTACCCTGCTATGAATGCTATGGTGGCCCGAGAGGACTTAAAGGGGCAGTGGAGTATTTCCTACACTTGATGAAAGGTCCAGTCTATGGTACATACAGTGGATGCTGAAAGAAGGGGGATCCAGTTTAGGTAATATCCAGATGAAAAAAGTGCATTTTGACTTTTCTTGTATCTTACAAGAGATCAATAAGATCTGGTGAGTGTGGTGTGTGGTGGAGTGGTACAATGCACTTTGATTTCTTCAGGGCATGTGTGATAAGAAAGAAAAAAAAAAGCATAGACTCATTATGGAAATATGTGCACAGAGCACATAGCACATGCAACCCCCCCTCCCATGCTGGCCCCTGCTGTAATTGGACACAGCATGAGTTTGGCAGCAGATTTCAGCCAATAATCTTGGCTGAAACATGCTGACTGGCTGTGTCCAATCACACACAGTGTTCTGCGTTTACAAACCCACATTGCACATTGTTAGGCAAACATTTAACCCCTTGATTGCCCCTAGATGTTAACCACTTCCCAGCCAGTGTCATTAATACAGTATCAGTGTACAGTTTTATCATTGATCACTGTATTAGTGTCCCTAGTGACCTCAGTGTTGGTTAGTTACCCTCCCAGATTGTGTCTGTTAGCACCAGATTGCCTGCTACCCTATGACAGTCCCATATAAGTCGCTGACCACCAACCATTACAGTATAGCCTCTATAGCTGCATAAATTCCAGTATATATACCATAGTTTGTGAACGCTATAACTTTCATACAAACCAATATATATATATATATATATACACTTATGTTAGACATGTAGCAGAATACATTTTGGCCAAAATTTATGAAGAATTAAATGTTATTTATTTTTTTTGGATATGTTTTAGAACTGAAAGTAGAACATATCTTTTTTTTATTTTATTTTTTATATATTTTCAGTCTTTTTTAGTTTATATAATAAAAAATTAAAAGCCCAGTGGTGATCAAATACCACCAAAAGAAAGCTCTATTTATGTGATAAAAAGATACAAATTTGTGTACAGTGTTACATGACCAAGCAACTGTCAGTTAAAATAGCACAGTGTTGATCAGCAAAAAATGCCCTCATCATGAAGGGGATACAAATTTCACAAGTCCAAGTGGATAAAGGTGGTTTATGTTTGAAGTGCTGTCTTGTCCTGTTTAATTACATAGGGGTTTATGATTTGTGTGCATTAAAAAGTTTCACTTGCTTTATGACAGCAGCTAATTGATTTCTTGGAAATGTGTATAATAATGGGTGTTATTATATAACTTAGGGGTTTGCGGACTCATTTAAGCATTTGCTGTTTGGCTAATATGTTTTCTCAGGATTAGTCAGGCAGAGATGTTGCTGATAAAAATTTGCTCTGTCTCCACTGGTTAACAAAAAACCTCAACATTGATTGCAATAAAAAAAAACATAGAAGATAAAGCACTTAAAGATGTGAGAGCTCACTAAAAATATGCAGCATTTCCATTTAACAACTTCCTATTGCAATTAAAAAACGTTTTTTTTTTTGCGGAAACAGTTATTGTCTTCTTTAGCACCATTACAGGATCAATGCGCTGTGCTTCTTCTACGTTTTAGCCATTAGATATGCTATGTATGTAACAAGAGTCATGAGTCATATAATAACAACTAATTATTGTAGCTGTCAAATTTGTCATTGTAATTTTTTTACATATTGAGGGCATGTTTATATCACAAAAGGAGCAATAATGTTTAGTAAAACATATTTGGTTGTTTTTATATCATGGTCATGCAATGTATATGTTGTTACCTTGGGCTAAATTCTTCTTTATCACTGGTTCTCTAAAGAATGTAATTTATGCTTCAAATGTGTATCAAGTCAAAATGAAATAAATTCAGCAGGTATATTTTTGCACATAATCACCAGATATAATAACATGCTTTCAATGGTATGTGATACAACCAAAAGAAAGCCAATAAGAGACGTCTTTTGTAAGGGTGTACAAACATTTTAAGATGACATATTTAGCCTAAAAGTCAATACTGCCATGTCTGCTTTTGTGGACGTGTGTAGCATATGTACATTCAAATGTGATATGATGAATGATAAGGCTAATGAAAAAATAAGCTTTGCCGCACATGGGGTTGAATTTTACCTGCCATTGCCTTATAGCCACTTGGTTTCAGTCCAGTTTGTTCTTGACCAATAATCAAGATAATGGCTGGGTGCTGTGTAAAATCAAATTCATCTGCCACCAGTGGTGGTTGGTGTTCCATCGGTCGGGGGGGGGCAGTAGACAGACCGTACCACAGCCTGCCACCCACACTAAACCCCTCCCCCTTGTCACTCGAGCCCGCCACCACACATCATTGACAACACCGCCCACTCCCCCACCCCCGGTCGCCGGCTCGCCCCCTCGTCCACCAGGCCCCCGTCACCCCCGCAGTTATCCCGCACAGGTCATGGCTGTGGTAGCAGCTTCCCCCCACGTCTCCTCCATGTCCCAGCCATCGCTTCTCCTCTCGGCCAATCTGGTCTTCGGACTCCCGGCCAATGGGGCCTTAGGACTCCCGGCCAATGGAGACCCGCTTCCTGATTGGCCAAGAGGAGAAACAGGAAGACATTAGTGAATAATAGTTTGCTAATGTCACACAACAGGGTGGGCTCAGGGCGCAGTGCTCTGCGCCCTGAGCCTACCCTTTTTGAAGCCAATTAAAGTCTCAGGCTCTAATCACGTGCCTCTAAAAAAAAATCCATAGAAATGCATGCATCCGGCACCCTGCATGTAGATTAGGGGGCCGGGAGCCTTGATTAGGAGGGCGGCGCCCTACACCCCTAATGAGCAGCCGCCATTGTCTGCCACATCCCTATATAAGTACACACAAATGGACTGAACCCCCGTGGGGCTTTTCAGGCAGAGATAGACGTCATAGAGGTGTATAGTAAAAAAAATATACAAGGCTTTATTCACAAACATTAAAAGGTGATCCACAAACTACAGTATCAAAGTCATATTTCATAAAAAACAATCATTAGACAATATACATTACAGTAACAAGATACCCTAAGGCCCCTTTCACACGATCGGACCGTTCAGGTCCGCCTGTCAGTTTTGACGGCGGACCTGAACGGGCGATCCATGTTAGCCTATGGATCGTCGGATGTCAGCGGAGACATGTCCGCTGACATCCGACCCCGTCCGATCCGCTAAAAGCAGACGGATGGCTCTACGTCCAGATCCGTCGCTGGCGGATCGGATCGGGTGAGATCTGACGAAAACGGACACGCTGTCCGTTTTCGTCCGATCCCTCCATAGGCGGCAGCGGCGCCTGACAAGCCCCTCCCCGCTCAGTGAGCAGAGAGGGACCTGTCATCCGCCGGCTCAGCGGAGATCAACGGACAGATCTCCCGCTGAGCCGGCGGACCGAGGCGGGCTCTGTAGAAACGGAGTCCGCCTCATGTGAAAGGGGCCTTATTATACTCATATAGCTAGAGCACTGGATTGGCCCTGTTTAGCAGGTGGCCAAGTCATAAAAGATGTTCACAGATGCAAATCTGATGCATTTCGGAAAGTCTAAGGTTTCCTTCTTCAGGGAAAGAGTAGGGTTCAATAGTAATGTATAGTTTCACACTATAGTCTCACACTATTCACTAACAATAGTATTGATTAATATCCTTTGTCTGTGCTCTGCCAGTCCTTCCGACCCTGCAGTGGGACAAAAAAAAGGGACGGGAGGCCAAGGAGAGGAAGGGAAAACAAGGGATGCCACACCACTGCAGCTGTGTTGCCAACAAGGACTGCTATAATAGGAGACACCAGTCCAGCCTCACATAAAGAATTTTTTTGCTGCAACTAGTAAGGCTAAGCGTTGTATGTATTCCCAGTGGTGGGAAGATCACATTTTAATTTTTGTAAATAAAGTATTGTATATTTTATTTACCACACACCTCTATGACTTCTAATGCCGCGTACACACGGTCGGACTTTTCGTCTACAAAAGTCCAACGGACGCTGACGGACTAAAGCTGGCTGGTAATCCGATCGTGTGTGGGCTTCTCCGGACTTTCAGCAGACTTTTTCAGCCTCAAATCCGACGGACTTTAGATTTGAAACATGCTTCAAATCTTTACGTCGTAACTACGACGGACCCCGAAATCCGCTCGTCTGTGTGCTAGTCCGACGGACAAAAACCCATGCTAGGGCAGCTATTGGCTACTGGCTATGAACTTCCTTATTTTAGTCCGGTGTACGTCATCACGTACGAATCCGTCGGACTTTTGTGTGGTCGTGTGTAGGCAAGTCCGTTCGTTAGAAAGTCTGCTGCAAGTCCGCCGAAAGTCCGCCGGAAGTCTGTCGGACAGGCTGTCGGACTTTTGTAGACGAAAAGTCCGACCGTGTGTACGCGGCATTACTCTGCCTGAAAAGTCCCACGGCGTTTAATCCATTTGTGTGTTGTTGACCAATAATGACATAGTGCTGTCATTCCAATGAGGCAAAAGAGTTTAATTGTTGATTCTTTTGGGGCTCCCAGGACAATACCATGTGGTCATTTAGGGTCAGCAAAAATAAATTGGTGGCACAGTACTGATTAATGATAACTTAAGTAATAAAACAAGCATTTCCTGTTCAGACTTTTCAATTTCGGAATAAAATAACTCTTGATCTCCTAAAGACTCAATTGAAAAGGTGATACTTGTCTAGGTCTTTTATAGGGCTTAGCTCTTTCAGCGACTGACTGCATTTTTGACTTCTAGCCAATCACTAACAAAGAAGCAGAATACTGCCTGAACGTCAAAAGACCAACATTCTCTCAGAACAAGAGAGGTGCAGGTCCTGATTCATTTGAGATGCTGTGCTGCTGTTCATACACTCTTTATAAAGAGTGAAGCATTAGAGAACTCTTATTTTACTGAGGCTAATAATGGTGGTTTAGGAAGATGAGGTTTCTAAGGAGTGCATTGCCTACTATAGTTTTTCGCAACCATTTTTAACCATCTACTGGAAGGAAAATTCACTATTAGTGAGTAAAAAATGTGTTTGACTTTACTGTAACCAGTGTTACTCTGCATTTTTTACTATGAATATGTACCCGGCCAGCCGCTGAAAGGTTCACACATCATTTCTGCTGCTCTGCCACATGGGGTCTTTTAATAGTCTATTTTCAGCTACATTGTTAAGAGACTCTGCTTTTACAGTTCCTAATCACACTTCACATAGGAACTGCTGGACATAAACATCTGGCTAACTCAGCTTGGAGTCTGTGGACAGCATTACATGATAAAACTTATTGATTATCTTCTGTTATATGTATTATTATTATCTTCTGTTATTTTATTGTCTTCTGTTATAATTATTGGGCAAGGACCTTTTACAAGTTAGAACTGTAAGTTCACCGTTGTATAATTTTCTCCCATCACCTTTTAATATTGATCTGAGCACGCTTTTTTACAGTTATATCCAGTTGCTCTCCTTGTTTTCATGATTCAGGAATATGTTGTGTTCACTCTGTGCTTAAAAATGTTACTGATTCTGATCTCAGATCCTACTGCCATCTGAGACCAACAATTCTTGAAATGTGAAAATGGATTTACACAAGCAAGCAGTCACCATAAATTATAGATCTTGGATTTAAAAAAAAATAAAAATATGGTCCCATAGGTCAACCTGTAACACTGTTCTTAAATGATGATACAGTAACAGGAAAATAGAACAGAACAGAACATAGTTTGTAGATGGTGGGCCCCATAGCTGCCTCTCAATCTTATAAGCCACTCAGACACAATCCATATCGATCACTGGACCACGTTTAAAGTGACTCTGTCATTCAGTTTATAATAAAAGATAAATTATCCTGTAAAAGGAGAGATTTAATACTTACCTACACTGATGTCTCCCTGTGGAGTCTCTTTTGTTGAGGGGAGCCACCAAAAAATTTTCATATGACTGCATTGCCATGTGCTGTGGTTCCACCTGCCGGCCTATATGTTACCACTCTGTCCTGTAGGGATATACCGCATGGCAGATAGAACTCCATCATTTAGTGGGGGACACAATCTTCCAATACAGTCAGATGTGTATCAGATATGAAGACATTGCTGATGGCTTCACTCTGAAAGTCAGTGAAGACTCCATTAATGGGTGGTGGCATAAAGAGAAGTAGCCTCACCCTTAGGAGCTGCTGAATATATGGGTTTTCCTGCCACTTCCAGTGATGACCCATCCCATACAATCATTGATACATCAGCCAACAGTGGAAAGGGTTTTTACTGAAGTTGAAAAGAAAAAAATGGTTGAACAGCTTAAATGATACTGCTAATCCAGTATTACACACAACATAATTTTGAGCGTGTCAAGTTAATTACCAATACCCAGCTGCCTGTGCAATAACCAGGTCAGCTTGATCCTGAAATGTACCAACCAGGTATTTACATTTCGATAACCCGTCTGTTGTACTTAGCCAGAAAGTTGATTGCCAGGTACTGGATGTAGCCTACAATACCCACAAAAAAGCAATGTATTGAGTATGTCAATTCCCCCCTAATGAGAGAGCAGCTTGCTTATCGCCATAGAAATGCACGTGTACAAATGTACAAATTCCATCTTATATGGCAGAGTTGGTTGGATACCCCTGGTCTGGCTCCCCTACAGCTGGTGGTGGATAGGCTTTTACAGCTATAAGCATACATATTTCCAGATGGGATTTAAGTCTTTCAGTACCCACCTATTGTTTAGGATGTTCTGTTCTTGTTTTTTTTTTTTACTTTTTGATGTGATGTGTGTAAGAAAAGACAGATAACATGTATTCAGTACCTCTCAGCAAAATGGGCTGGTGTTTGTTTAAATTACCTGTGCATTATCTTCATGTCTAAAAATGGTATTCCATTATTGGATTCTTCTGCAAAATCTTAAAACCTCAACACCTCAACAGCAGCTATTCTCAACCAGAGTTTCCTGCAGAGGTTGCTAAGGGTTTCCTGACCTGTGGCTGATTGACCTCCCATCTGATGGTGCCTGCATAAGTACCAGGGTCAATGTCACTTGGTAGAGCCAGCGGTATGACACCAATGATCTTTTTTAACTGTGAGCGTCAGGAGCAGTGATTTTAATAATGCTTAAAGTCAAACAATAAAAGTGTAATATCCCTTTAAATTTCGTACCTGGGGGGTGTCTATAGTATGCCTGTAAAGGGGCGCATGTTTCCTGTGTTTAGAACAGTCTGACAGCAAAATGACATTTTGAAGGAAAAAACCCATTTAAAACTACCCGCGGCTATTGCATTGCCGACAATACACATAGAAGTTCATTGATAAAAACGGCATGAGAATTCCCCAAAGGGGAACCCCGAACCAAAATTAAAAAAAAAAAATGACGTGGGAGTCCCCCTAAATTCCATACCAGGCCCTTCAGGTCTGATATGGATATTAAGGGGAACCCCGGCAAAAATGAAAAAAAAAAAATGACGTGGGTTCCCCCTAAATTCCATACCAGACCCTTCAGGTCTGGTATGGATTTTAAGGGGAACCCCGCGCCAAAAAAAAAAAAAAAAACGGCGTGGGGTCCCCCCAAAAATCCATACCAGACCCTTATCCGAGCACGCAACCTGGCAGGCCGCAGGAAAAGAGGGGGGGACGAGAGTGCGCCCCCCCCTCCTGAACCGTACCAGGCCACATGCCCTCAACATTGGGAGGGTGCTTTGGGGTAGCCCCCCAAAACACCTTGTCCCCATGTTGATGAGGACAAGGGCCTCATCCCCACAACCCTGGCCGGTGGTTGTGGGGGTCTGCGGGCGGGGGGCTTATCGGAATCTGGAAGCCCCCTTTAACAAGGGGACCCCCAGATCCCGCCCCCCCCCTGTGTGAAATGGTAAGGGGGTACTTACCCCTACCATTTCACTAAAAAACTGTCAAAAATGTTAAAAATGACAAGAGACAGTTTTTGACAATTCCTTTATTTAAATACTTCTTCTTTCTTCTACCTTCCTTCATCTTCTGGTTCTTCTGGTTCTTTTGGCTCTTCTGGTTCTTCCTCCGGCGTTCTCGTCCAGCATCTCCTCCGCGGCGTCTTCTATCTTCTTCTCCTCGGGCCGCTCCGCACCCATGGCATGGGGGGAGGCTCCCGCTCTTCTCTTCTTCTTCATCTTCTTCTCTTCTTCTCTTCTTCTCTTCTTCTTTTCTTCTCTTCTTCATTTTCTTCTCCGGGCCGCTCCGCACCCATGCTGGCATGGAGGGAGGCTCCCGCTGTGTGACGGCGCTCCTCGTCTGACAGTTCTTAAATAACGGGCCCCGCCCCCCTCTGACGCATGGTGACTTGACGGGACTTCCCTGTGACATCACGGGGAATGCCACAGGGAAGTCCCGTCATGTCCCGTGCGTCAGAGGGGGGCGGGGTCACCGGGTGGCCCCGCCCCCCGTTATTTAAGAACTGTCAGACGAGGAGCGCCGTCACACAGCGGGAGCCTCCCTCCATGCTAACATGGATGCGGAGTGGCCCGGAGAAGAAAATGAAGAAGAGAAGAAGAGAAGAAGAGAAGAAAAGAAGAAGAGAAGAAGATGAAGAAGATGAAGAGAAGAGCGGGAGCCTCCCCCCCATGCCATGGGTGCGGAGCGGCCCGAGGAGAAGAAGATAGAAGACGCCGCGGAGGAGATGCTGGACGAGAACGCCGGAGGAAGAACCAGAAGAGCCAGAAGAACCAGAAGAACCAGAAGATGAAGGAAGATAGAAGAAAGAAGAAGTATTTAAATAAAGGAATTGTCAAAAACTGTCTCTTGTCATTTTTAACATTTTTGACAGTTTTTTAGTGAAATGGTAGGGGTACTTTTGTACCCCCTTACCATTTCACACAGGGGGGGGGGCCGGGATCTGGGGGTCCCCTTGTTAAAGGGGGCTTCCAGATTCCGATAAGCCCCCCGCCCGCAGACCCCCACAACCACCGGCCAGGGTTGTGGGGATGAGGCCCTTGTCCTCATCAACATGGGGACAAGGTGTTTTGGGGGGCTACCCCAAAGCACCCTCCCAATGTTGAGGGCATGTGGCCTGGTACGGTTCAGGAGGGGGGGGCCGCACTCTCGCCCCCCCTCTTTTCCTGCGGCCTGCCAGGTTGCGTGCTCGGATAAGGGTCTGGTATGGATTTTTGGGGGGACCCCACGCCATTTTTTTTTTTTTTTTTGGCGCGGGGTTCCCCTTAAAATCCATACCAGACCTGAAGGGTCTGGTATGGAATTTAGGGGGAACCCCACGTCATTTTTTTTTTAAAATTTTGGCCGGGGTTCCCCTTAATATCCATACCAGACCTGAAGGGCCTGGTATGGAATTTAGGGGGACTCCCACGTCATTTTTTTTTTTTATTTTGGTTCAGGGTTCCCCTTTGGGGAATTCCCATGCCGTTTTTATCAATGAACTTCTATGTGTATTGTCGGCAATGCAATAGCCGCGGGTAGTTTTAAATGAGTTTTTTCCTTCAAAATGTAATTTTGCTGTCAGACTGTTCTAAACACAGGAAACATGCACCCCTTTACAGGCATACTATAGACACCCCCCAGGTACGAAATTTAAAGGGATATTACACTTTTATTGTTTGACTTTAAGCATAATTAAAATCACTGCTCCTGAAAAAACGGCCATTTTTAAAACTTTTTTTTGCATTGATCCATGTCCCCTGGGGCAGGACCCAGGTCCCCAAACACTTTTTATGACAATAACTTGCATATTAGCCTTTAAAATTAGCACTTTTGATTATTCATGTTCGTGTCCCATAGACTTTAACGGTGTTCGCATGTTCAAACAAACTTTTTTCCTGTTCGCATGTTCTGGTGCGAACCGAACAGGGGGGTGTTCGGCTCATCCCTACTTGGAAGTGATAACTCTTCACCTCAATGTGTACCAATACCTAAATATGTAATGCAGTGCAGCCCTCACGGCACGATTCACTTTGTCAAGTGATATAAAAATAATTTTGAAAAAATGTAAATATTACTGTAGCCATTCCCCCGTAGGGGCTGCTGATTACTGTGGTTCACCTGACACCCTGCCCCGCCAGACATCCATCTCTCAATCACTCAGAAACAAAGAACAGTCCATAAGCTTTGTTTTTTAGGTTTTTTTTGCGGGGATTAACTTGGTTGGGTAAAGGATAGTTATGGGATGCCCAGAATGATTCAGCACAACGTGCTAGGGACTTCTATATATACTCCAGTCTTCTCTCCAGCACAAACACTTGCTTAAGACCTCTTTTCCCTTAATTCCTCTAGCACTTCACTTGCTGCATAACGTTACTCCTTCAGCACTTCACTTGCTGCAGACTGTTACTCCTCCTCCATACTAGCTAGAACCACATGGTTAGGCCTGAAACCACCTCAGCAAGGCCTCTGTGAAATTTGCCCTTTGCAGGCAGGGACCACGGGCCCCTATAGTGTAGAAAGTTCTTGGTGCTAACTGTCCTCTTCCCAGCTACTGATCCCAGATAGCTCTCTTCAGTCCCTGCCAGCCAGCCGGGCTGCAATGACCTCTCTCCACTGCCCTTCCCACAGCCCACTCTGCTTGTTCTGCACCCATCTTAAACTGCAAACTCCCAGTTCTCTCAGACGTGCCTTCCCAGTCCTCCTGACTGTGCATCACTCACCAGCCCTCCCGCTGCGACCAGTTGTCCTCTATGGAGTTTCTTAGCAGTGTTCTCTCCCGCTGTCCTCTCCTTGCTCTCTTATGTGCCTTTCTTCCAGGATCTCTTCTCTCCTCCTGGATGCATCCAAGTCCACGCCCAAGGTCACCGCCCCCCCCCCCCCCCCGACAGCCTCCACACTCTCTTACTCCAGCTCTTCCACCCGACAAATCCTCCCCAGCTGGGCTGACCCTGGGTATTTGAGGAGGCCTGCCCCCTGACAATCCAGATTGGGGATTGGTCAGAGCTCCCCAAGACACCCCAGACAGCTCCACTTCTCCTCTCCTTCTCTTTCCAGGTCTTTCTAGCAGACTCTAGAAAGAAGAGGGAGGTCCCAGTGATGCTGCCTGTGAGTCACCAGCTGCTACCCTGAGCCACTCCCAGACCAAAATGAAAACAAACAGGCCTAGCCATCAGCTAGGCCTGCCTAAATGATCCTACTCTGCTAGAAAAAGATATCATACTCTAGCACTTCCCTAACGGGAGCTATATTACCAACACACAGCACTGTGTGAAAACTAAGACAAAATCATAATAAATCCAGCATGTGTGTTAATATGTAAAACACATCTCAAAGGTCATATATAAAGTGTGAGTTAAATAAAATACTGTGAACAATCCAATCTTCTCAAGGTGTGAGTACTCCTTTATACTACACACTATGAAGTGCAGCCCAATCACCAATGTCACTCCAACCTGCTCACTTTCATAATATGACCTCTACAAGCAAATTTGGTCTAACACACTTGTATCCCTTCTGAAGAAATCCTGCTACAGGACGATAATGCTCTGGATCTATGAAAGTAGTGGTGAGCTGTGCATCCTTTTGGTTCACATACACTATATTACCAAAAGTATTTGGACACTTGCCTTTACACGCACATGAACTTTAATGGCATCCTAATCTTAGTCCGTAGGGTTCAGTATTGAGTTGGCCCACCCTTTGCAGCTATAACAGCTTCAACTCTTCTGGAAAGGCTGTCCACAAGGTTTAGTAGTCTGGCTATTTGAATAAGGAACAGTAGTTCCGCGCTTAGGAAAAAGAGGAGAAGGAAAGAACTGCAGCCCCCCTGACACAGAATATCACCTAGGTGAAATTCAAATCAACAAAAGTTCTAAAATAAGGGAATTGGCGCTGTTCGGCTATATGTGCATAGGATATTGTTCATGTATAAATACATATAAAATTATATATTAAGTGCAACAAATGTGGTGAAAAAAGGGAGCTAAAAATAAGTGAAAACCTCCTGCAACCAAATCCTATACAGTAAAGTGCAACGTGCTAAAACAAATTGTCTATAAAAATAAAAATCTGCAAACATTCCAAATATGATGTAAAGAAAAATTTTTTTTTGGTACAAACTTGTCAAAAAATCTAAACCATTAGAATAAAGTCCCCAGCGTTAATATGTGGAAAGTCCAATTCATAAACCAAGTGATAAAAATATATAGAAGTGATAAAAATGTGCTGAAAAAATATTATTATATAATGAAAACAATGTCCCAAAAAATTTGTGTTCAGAAAAAATTCTTTTGATGTGTCCCTCCAATGGAAAGGCGGTACTCTCAATGTAGCAAGTGTTCCCCGGCTTTCACTACACCCCCACTCGTGCCCTCACTCACCAGACTGCCCAACCCCTGCAGGGGTAAAAGGCATGCAGACAAAATCCAGCGATGATGAACCTTGGTAACGCTCCTCAGCCCAGTGGTTGTCTTTCCCTTCTCTGATGTTGTGGTGTCCCCAGCATTAAACATCCAGATGCACCAAAAAAGAAATTGATCTCATAGCGTGAATCCGAAAAAAATATATAGATTTATTATTGAAAACTGATAAAAATTAAAAACAGGAGCTGACAGCGCTCCGCTAGCCGGCTCAAAGCCTGGTGGGCAGCGTGGTATAGCGTGCGTTCCACCGCCCGCCTGCGTGAAACCGGAAGAATCAAAACACAAGAGGCAAGAGGTTGACGTATGCGTATCACGTGGCCACGGCTTACGCGTTTCGTCATCAAGACGTCATCTGAGGCGCTGGGGACTTTATTCTAATGGTTTAGATTGTTTTTTAACAAGTTTGTACCAAAAAAAAAATTATCTTTTCATCATATTTGGAATGTTTGCAGATTTTCATTTTTATAGACAATTTGTTTTAGCACGTTGCACTTTACTGTATAGGATTTGGTTGCAGGAGCTTTTCACTTATTTTTAGCTCCCTTTTTGGCTATGGAAATGTTTGACCATTCTTCCAGAAGCGCATTTGTGAGGTCAGGCACTGATTTTGGACGAGAATCTCCACTCTAATTCATCCCAAAGGTGTTCTATTGGGTTGAGGTCAGGACTTTGTGCAGGCCAATCAAGTTCCTCCACCCCAAACTTGCTCATCCATGTCTTTATGGACCTTGCTTTGTGCACTGGACCAAATCATTTGATGGAGGGGGGATTATGGTGTGAGGTTGTCTTTCAGGGGTTGGGCTTGGCCCCTTAGTTCCAGTGAAGGGAACTCTTAAGGCATCAGCATAACAAGACATTTTGGACAATATCATGCTCCCAACTTTGTGGGAACAGTTTGGGGATGGCCCATTCCTCTTCCAACATGACTGCGCACCAGTGCATAAAGCAAGGTCCGCCACTTTCTGGCTGAAACAAAGCCCCGTTTGTATATATTAACACACTTGTTTGATTCATTATGATTTTACCTTAGTTTTCACACAGTGCTGTTTTGTTAGTAATACTTGCTTTTTTTTTACTATTATTTTTATATCACTCAATTATCGAAAGTTTTTTCTGTGAATTGAGTTTAGTGAGGGTAGCACTGCACTACATATTTTGCTATTGGTAGTGGTACCCCTAGATCTAAAGCTGGTCTGTGTACTGCTAGCACTTCTCTGAGGTTGGTCAAGCAAGCAGCCTGCAACACATTCTTGCCACTCCAGTAAGTAGGGCTATAGTCCCCCGCCAAGATGAAGAGAATGGGTGGGTTTTGGTAGTTTAACATTCACAACAAACAACAGGGCTGATACCAAGTCTTGAAAAATAAATCCTCACAAAAGCATGTCTGGCAGAGAAACATTAATTTTTTTGCACTTGCAGGGTCTCTAAAAAGGAAAAAAGGGGAGTTGTTTTTTTAAAAAAGAGATGATATATTACATATGTTTTTTTAAATGTTGCCTTGACATATGCTTTAAGTCTACCCTTTTGCAGAAATGTTATCATTTTTATTTCAAAATATGAGTCCCTTTAAAGTGAAGCATACCACTAAACCGAGCCCCTTCAGATCACTGTATGCAGCTAAAAGTCAAGACCAGTATTGTAATAAAAATGAATATTAAGCACAACGATATAAAGTTCTTTGTTGTTTGTACCATTTTAGATCTTAAAAAATTATCAAATTTTAGATTTTTGAATGGATTATATTTATTATCAATAAAGAAAATGTAAAAGAAACATTTTGTACTGGTTCCTCTGGTTTTCCCATATGTAAATAACGCCCATATAGCAAGTAAACAGCTCATAATGGCTTCAGAGATCACTCTTAGTTGACTGTAACTGCAATTCATTAGCCTGTATGTACATTGGCTGTTGCGTGTGGAAAAGCATGATTCAGCTTCATTGCTCTGTATCCATCCGTGACATAAGATGCTACGCCAAGCCTAAGAATTAGTCAGGAGGAAAATGAGAGATGCCTTGATGACATGAATAAGCAGGAATGGCAATTTTTTGGAGGTGCTGAGCTGATGCTGGCAGTTAAGTGAGGGAGTCCCCTACCCTGAATTCTGTGTTATAATAAAAGCATGTCAGGGGGCTTGTGATTGGCTAACAGTTGTCCGCCAAAGCACACAAGCTCCTGCCCCACTTCTTCCCAGATAGGACGGGGTCCCACCAGCTGGTAATTCTTTGCCTTTACCATATTGTGCCCAACTCCTTGCCAGAGGTCTTCCCCAGCTATTAGTCTTTATATTCAGAAGATAGGAATGTTCACAGAAATGTTATAGTTTCCACACTTTACTGATGTTCATCAAGATGTCAGTGACAAATAACATCGCACAGATAGAGTAAGTCCATATATATTTGGACACAGGCACAATTTTAGTTTTTTTCAGGTATTTACCAAAACATATTCAAGCTATAGTTATATAATGGATATGGGCTGAAAGTGCACACTCTCCGGTTTAATTTGAAGGTATGTACATCCAAATCGAAGGAAGGGATTTGGAATTACAGCTCTTAAGAATCGCCCCCCCTTTTTTCAAGGGACCAAAAGTAATTGGACAATTGAATCAAATACTGTTTCATGGCCAGGTGTGGGCTACTCCTTCATTATTGCTTCATCAATTAAGCAGGCAAAAGGTCTGGAGTTGATTCTAAATGTGGTATTTGCATTTGGAATCTATTGCTGTGAACCTACGTCATGCGCTCAAAAGAGCTGTCCATGCAAGTGAAACAAAAATGAAACAAATCCACCAGAGAGATAGCAGCAACATTAGGAGTGGCCAAATCAACAGTTTGGTACATTCTGAGGAAAGAAGAACACACTGGTGAGCTCAGCAACATAAAGGCCTGGACATCCACAGAAGACAACAGTAATGGATGATCGCATGATATTCTCTATAGTAAAGAAAAAGCCATTCACAACATCCAGACAAGTGAAGGACACTCTCCGGGAAGTGGGCATATCATTGTCAAAGTCTACAATCAAGAGAAGACTTCCCGAGAGCAAATACAGAGGGTTCACCACAAGGTGCAAACCATTCATAAGCCTGAGGAATAGAAAAGCCAGATTAGACTTTGCCAAAAAACATCTAAAAAAGCCAGACCAGTTCTGGAAAAGCATTCTTTGGGTGGATGAAACTAAGATAAACCTGTACCACAATAACAGGAAGAAAAAAGTGTGGATAAGGCTTGGAACAGCTCATGATCCAAAGCACACAACATCATATGTAAAACATGGTGGAGGCAATGTGTTGGCATGGGCATGCATGGCTTCCTGTGGCACTGGGTCATTGGTGTTTATTGATGATATGACAGAAGCAGCCGGATGAATTCTGCAGTGTTTAGAGATATACTGTCAGCCCAGATTCAGCCAAATGCAGCAAAGTTGATTGGACGGCCCTTCACAGTACAGATGTACAATGATCCAAAAATACAATGCAAAAGCAACCCAGAAGCTTTTGATGGAAAAGAAGATTAATATTCTGCAATGGCCGAGTCAATCACGGGATCTCAACCCAATGCATTTCACTTGCTGAAGGTAAAACTAAAGGCAGAAAGACCCACAAAGAACAACCAAAGACAGCTGTAGTTAGAGCCTGGCAAAGCATCAGAAAGGAGGAAACCCAGTCTTTGGTAATGTCCATGGGTACCAGACTTCAGGCAGTCATTGCCAGTAAAGGATTCTCAACAAAATATTAAAAATGAACATTTTATTTATGATTATATTAATTTGTCCAATTACATTTGAGCCTGTGAAAATTGGGGGACTGTGTATAAAAATGGTTGCAGTTTGATCCAGGGTCCTTGAGTCGCCCCTCGGGGGGTCAGGAAGGAATTTTTCCTCTGCTGCAGCAATTGGCCAGCTCAGCTAGGGGTTTTTTCGCCTTCCTCTGGATCAACAGGAGGGCAATAGGTAGCCTCCATCTCCCTCCCTCAGCAACTTGTGCTCTCACCATGTGCAATTTCAAGTACACAGCGGACACCCTCCACAGGCTAAGAAACATCGCTTCAACTTTACCAACCGCCACTCAAAAAAGACTAAAAAAAGAAAAACTACTAAGGACCAACCTACAAGCAACCATCAAATACAGGGAGAAACCAATCCAGCCACAACAACTAGCATGCACCCTGATCAACACCAGATCTGCAGACAAGCACAGACGGGAAATCCATGACTTCATCATCGAAAACAACATAGATTGCCTCTTCATTACGGAAAGCTGGCTAACATCTGACTGCAACACTATCCTAACTGAATTAGTGCCTGAGAACCACAGCATCCTAACCGAGCATAGAATAGGAAAAAAAGGAGGAGGCCTAGCAGTGATCTTCAAATCGCACCTTGCCTTCACCAAACCAACTTCACAGAACTCAGTGCCTTTCATGGAGATACTCCCCCTGCATCTTCAAACAACACCCCAAGACACCATTCACATACTACTATGCTTCAGGCCACCAGGACCAAAGACCAATCTCCTTACACCACTCACTGAATTCATTTCAATGCACACCTTGAAAACCAAAAACCTTCTGGTACTTGGGGACTTCAACCTCTGGGCAAACTCTACCCAAGACCCTATTGCGACCGCCTGCATCAACCAACTAGAAGAACTAGGTCTCCAACAGCTTATAAATACTCCCACGCATGGCTCAAGACACACTCTAGACCTCATCTTCAAACAGAATATGGACATCAACATATTCGACAACACACTACCATGGACGGACCACCAAGCCATCAAATTTAAAATTACCACTAACACCACCCTCCAAAAACAGAAACATGCAATAACAACACACTGGAACAGATCTCAGAAGAAACTGCACTCCGAACTTTTCAAAACCACATTGTCAAGAAAAATACAATCGCTAAACCCAAACCTCTCAACAGAACAAACACTCAACTGCCTAAATAAGGCATTACTACAAACAGCAGACTCAGTAGCGCCAAAATGCAGAACACTCATCCGCAAAAAAAACTCAAGATGATTTAATGGCACGCTCACCCTACTCAAGCAAGAACGTAGAAGAGCTGAAAGAGCGTGGAGAAGAAACCCTACCAAGGAAAACCACACAAACTACAAAGTACTCACTGGGAAATACCACAAAGCAATCTTCAAAGCCAAAAAAGAACATTTCTCGAACACCATCTCAACTGCCTTAAACCGGCCACGGGAACTTTTCAAAATAGTCGCCCAGTCAATGAACCCAACCTCCTTAGAGCCCCCAGCAAACGATACTCAAGAATTCTGCAATGAGTTATCAAATTTCTTCATTGACAAAATCGACAACATTTGGAAATCAATTCAACAGAAAAAAACAACCAACTTTACCCAACCAAAGCAAAAAGACGATATCAACACAAACATCAACTAACCACCGGACTTCTTCCTGACCCCAATCACCACTGACACGACTAAAGACATTACGAGAAGCCTTCGAGACAGCACATCACCAAATGACATCATTCCCACGAAACTCCTTAAAGCATGCTCTGACATCCTGCCTCCCACTATCAGTGCTGGGACAAGGCCATTTGGTGCCCGGGGCGAAGATGACAAACTAAGATGACAAACTGCGCCCCCCCCATTTTTAAGAAGCAGCGGAAGCCAATCAGCAGGCAGTGCTAGCATAGGATGCGAACCACCCCCCGCAGTGGAGTCCCACATAGGTGGGGGTAAGGGTAGGGTGGAGGGAGGAGTGGAGGGCTGCCAATCACTGGGACTGAGCTGTCCTTACTGTTTGTGACACTGATGATCAGGAGAAAGGGCGTGGAAAGGATGGGATGGGACAGGGGGTGGTTATAAAGCCCAGTCTGTGGCTGAGGCATTCTGCGGGGGGGGGGGGGGATGCTGGCATGGTGGTAGCTGTATGTAAAAAAGGGGAAGCTGTGCTGAATAAATTGACCTGTGAGGCTATCAACTATTAAATTAAGCAGTCACATAAAGTGTTGAATGTGAACAGACATGTGAAATAACACAGTACAATACTTAAATTAGGCTGCTACAATAAATGTGCACAGAAGTGCCAGTGAAATAATCTAAAAAAACAATAATGTAATAAGGTGACAAAAATTAGTGCACATAAAATTACACACATAAACTGTCAACAAACCGAATGGCCGATGACATAAATAAACAATAAACCACAAAAGCATTGAACAAGTTTATGAAAGTGAGTCCATGTACAGTAATAGTGACCATATAAATCGGAATTTGACAAAAATTGAGTGAAACGATATAGTCCATACAAATGGTTGTTGACTGGTTAACGGTGACATTAAACACAGCACCAAAGGAAACGTGAAGAAATAGAAATTGCCTCCACCACAGCAAACACTGCCGCTTACAAGATCACTATGGTCCCTTGTTACAGGGGACCACAGACGCAGATGGCTGATACCCCAGCCTGGGATCTTTAGGTAGACACTGGTCTTTAGCTTCAAATCCCTATAGTCCCTTATTACAGGGGACCACAGAACACGAATGGTTGATGCCCTAGCCCGGGATCTCCAAATGGACACCGGACTCTTAAAACTTAGATAGATTAAAAATCGCATAAAACAAATCAAGCCGGCCGGCTCTCAATAGCTGCCTGTGACGGGCAGCCCGTCTGATCTGGTAAGCGGCAGTGTTTACTGTGGTGGAGGCAATTTCCAGCCAACAACCATTTGCATGAACTATATCGTTGCACTCAATTTTTGTCAAATTCTGATTTATATGGTCACTATTACTGTACATGGACTCACTTTCATGAACTTGTTCACTGCTTTTGTGGTTTATTGTTTATTTATGTCATCAGCCATTTGGTTTGTTGACAGTTTATGTGTATAACTTTATGTGCACTAATTTTTGTCACCTCTTTACATTATTGTTTCTTTAGATTATTTCACTGGCACTTCTGTGCACATTTATTGTAGCAGCCTAATTTAAGTATTGTACTGTTATTTCACATGTCTGTTCACATTCATCACTGTATGTGAGTGGTTAATTTAATAGATGGTAGCCTCACAGGTCAATTTATTCAGCGCAGCTTCCCCTTTTTTACCTATTCTATTGATGTCATATAACATCCTGAGTTGCAGCTTGATCTCTTTTTGCTATTAGCGCAGTTTTCCCTATTTTTTCCATGGTGGTAGCTGTGCCTCTCCCTGCAGCTAGAGCCCCGGTCCCCCCCCCGCACTGATTTACAGCCCCAGAGAGGGGCGGCCCGGTCTAGACACCTCTTCTTTCCTACCTCCCTTTCAATCAGCTCCATACAGCGCTGGGGCCTCCTCCGCGGGACCTTCCTCTTCCAGTCCTCGCCACTGCATGTCAGATGCCTCCTCCAGGTGTGCGGGGACCGTTCCGCTGAGCACTCCAGTGGTGGGGGGGTGACGGCCGGGGGAGCGCGATATGTGTCTCCAGAGCAGCGGGGCACATTTTGCTTCAGCTGCTGGAATCTCCTCCCCTTCTCCTCCCCCTCTCCTACCCCGGACAACACAGCGCCGGCCCCGCCTCTTGCCTAAGACACAGCCACACTCCGTCCTCTCTCTCCTGCCTAAGACACAGCCACACTCTGTCCTCTCTCTCCTGCCTAAGACACAGCCACACTCCGTCCTCTCTCTCCTGCCTAAGACACAGCCACACTCCGTCCTCTCTCTCCGGTGCCTGGCCATGGAGCACACAGGCAATGTTAAACCACTACTGGCCAGAGCTTAATGCCGCAGCGGCATTGTTGTCAGCAGAGGCGGCTCTTCACCTCACTGCGCCCCCCCCACCCCCAATAAATTGTCCCGCCCAGGGCATCCACCCCTTCCGCCCCTTCCGCCCCCCCCCTGTACCGGCTCTGCCCACTATAACACACCTCATAAATCAGTCGTTCAAAGAAGGGATTGTGCCAACTACCCTCAAGCAAGGCATTGTCAAACTCCTGCTAAAGAAACCTAATCTCGACCCTAAGGACCCTAACTACTGCTGACCGATAACAAGCCTTAACACCATCTCCAAGATTATGGAGAAAGCTGTGGTACAACAGCTACAACGCCACCTGGACACACATCAACTTCTGGACACTCTACAATCAGGCTTCCGCCCTGGCCATGGCACAGGAACTGCACTTCTAAAAATATGGGATGATGCCCTCGAAGCAGCAGATGACGGAGAATCATGCCTCTTGGTACTGTTATGCCGTGTACACACGATCGGACTTTCTGGCATACTTGGTCCGGCACACTTTCCGACGGACTTTGTCCGCCAGGTGCGCCGGACTTTAAAATGGACGTACTTGCCCACACACGACCGGACTTTCCGGTGGGCTAAGTCCGCCCGTCTTTTCGATGGACTTTCGCCGGAGTTAAGGCGGACTTTCAGAATGAACGGACTTGCCCACACATGGGCAAGTCCGTTCATTTTGAACGTGACTCGGGTACGAAGGGACTAGAAAAGGAAGTCAATCTTGCCACTTTTATCGGCGAGATTGACACCTTGCGAGCCCCGTCGCGGGGAATACCAGGCCCTTAGGTCTGGTATGGATTATAAAGGGAAGCCCCTACGCCGAATGGCGTGGGGTCCCCCCTAAGATCCATACCAGACCCCGATCCGAGCACGCAGCCCAGCCGGTCAGGAAAGGGGGTGGGGACGAGCGAGTGCCCCCCCTCCTGAACCGTACCAGGCCGCATGCCCTCAACATGGGGGGTGGGTGCTTTGGGGGAGGGGGCGCCCTACGAGGCCCCCCCACCCCAAAGCACCTTGTCCCCATGTTGATGAGGACGAGGGCCTCTTCCCGACAACCCCCCTAGCCATTGGTTGTCGGGATCTGCGGGCGGGGGGCTTATCGGAATCTGGGAGCCCCCTATAATAAGAGGGCCCCCATATCCAGGCCCCCCACCCTATGTGAATGAGTATGGGATACATGGTACCCCTACCCATTCACCTAGGGAAAAAGTGTAAATAATAAAACACACTACACAGGTTTTTAAAATAATTTATTAAACAGCTCCGGGGGGTCTTCCTCCTACTTCGGGGGTCTTCTTCCGGCTTCGGGGGTCCCTCCGGTTCCTCTTCTCCCGGCGTCCGGTTGGTTCTTCTCCGCTCTCTCCGGCCTCTTCTCCCGGTGTTCCAGTTCTTCGGCCGGCTCCTCCGCTGTCTTCAGGCCGCTCTTTTGCCAGCGGAGGTCCGGACTTCTGGGCTTCTTGGCTTCTTGTCTACTTCCCTCTTCTCTTCTCCAGATGTTGACACGACGCTTTCTCCGGCTGGACTGCTCTCTGAGGGCTCCGTTGTGACTTATATAGGTGGAGACCCCGCCCCCTTATGATGTCACAGTCCCTGGGCATGCTGGGACTGTGACGTTATAGGGGGTGTGGTCACCGGGTGATGTTGACCACGCCCCCTAAAACGTCACAGTCCCAGCATGCCCAGGGACTGTGACATCATAAGGGGCCGGGGTCTCCGCCTATATAAGTCACAACGGAGCCCTTAGAGAGCAGTCCAGTCGGAGAGAGCGTCGTGTCAACATCTGGAGAAGAGAAGAGGGAAGAAGACACGAAGCCAAGAAGCCCAGAAGTCCGGACCTCCGCTGGCAAAAGAGCGGCCTGAAGACAGCGGAGGAGCCGGCTGAAGAACTGGAACACCGGGAGAAGAGGCCGGAGAGAGCGGAGAAGAACCAACCGGACGCGGGGAGAAGAGGAACCGGAGGGACCCCCGAAGCCGGAAGAAGACCCCCGAAGCCGGAGGAAGACCCCCGGAGCTGTTTAATAAATTATTTTAAAAACCTGTGTAGTGTGTTTTATTATTGACACTTTTTCCATAGGTGAATGGGTAGGGGTACCATGTACCCCATACTCATTCACATAAGGTGGGGGGCCGGGATCTGGGGGCCCTATTATTATAGGGGGCTCCCAGATTCCGATAAGCCCCCCGCCCGCAGACCCCGACAACCAACGGCCAGGGTTGTCGGGAAGAGGCCCTCGTCCTCATCAACATGGGGACAAGGTGCTTTGGGGTGGGGGGGGCCTGTAGGGCGCCCCCTTCCCCAAAGCACCCACCCCCCATGTTGAGGGCATGCGGCCTGGTACGGTTCAGGAGGGGGGGGCGCTCGCTCGTCCCCACCCCCTTTCCTGACCGGCCGGGCTGCGTGCTCGGATCGGGGTCTGGTATGGATTTTGGGGGGATCCCACGCCGTTTTTTCGGCGTAGGGGTTTCCCTTTATAATCCATACCAGACCTAAGGGCCTGGTATGCCCCGCGCTCGCCGCAATAGGAAAATTTGTTTTTCCTATTGCAGCGAGCGCGAAATGCAATACCCTGCCCTTGCGTCGTATCTGGTCCGTTGGACCAGCATACAGACGAGCGGGCTTTCCGTCGGACCAGCACACAGACGGGCGGACTTTCCACCAGAAACTGAGTCCGACGGAAAGATTTAAAACATGTTTCAAATCTAGGTCCGGCGGGCTTTTGGGAAAAAGTCCGCCGGAAAAGTCCGCCGGAGCCTACACACGGTCGGATTGTTCGGTGGACTCTGGTCCGCTGGACCAAGTATGCCGGAAAGTCCGTTCGTGTGTACGCGGCATTAGACTTCAGTGCAGCCTTTGATACAGTGGACCACAATACTCTACTTGTCCGCCTCACAGAAGTAGCAGGAGCCACAGATTCTAGTCTAAAATGGTTTGCATCCTTCTTAGAGAATCGGTCTCAGACAGTGAAACTAGGAGCATTCACCTCTGAAACCCGAACAATCTCCTGTGGAGTCCCTCAGGGTTCACCCCTGTCGCCAGTGTTATTCAACATCTACATCCGCCCACTACTCAAAATCATCAAAAAATCAGACCTCTGCTTCCACTCATATGCTGACGACACCCAAATCTACTTTCGCATCACCGGACAAAAAGACCACCATCAGCAATTAGAGAAATGCCTCACTTTGATAGATGACTGGATGACCATTAGTTCCCTCAAACTCAACGGGTCAAAAAGAGAACTTCTTCTCCTACACGCTAACCAAAGTGCCAAAACCAAGATCCCGTGGACTCCTCCCACCATCTTAGGACAAACCATCTCTCCGCGCACCAAAGCCAAGAGTCTTGGAGTTATCTTTGACTCAGAAATGACAATGGATGCACAAATAGGATCAGTAGTTAGCGGATCTCACCATCTCCTCCGCCTGCTACGCAGACTCATCCCCTTCATCCCAGAAGAGGACAAAGCAGCAGTAGTTGGAACAATCATCAATTCCCGACTCGACTACGCAAACTCACTCTACATAGGATTACCCCAATATCAGCTTGTGCGCCTACAGGCCATCCAAAACGCGGCAGCAAGACTGCTAACAGGAAAAAAACCCTGGGAGTCCATCTCCCCATCCCTGAGGAGCCTACATTGGCTAACCGTAAAGAATAGGATCACATTGAAGACCCTCTGCCTCACCCACAAATGCATACAAGGTAACGCCCCTCAATACCTCCGAGAGAAAATAAAACACTACACTCCCAATCGCAATCTGCGATCATCTAACCAAAACCTCCTCCTCATTCCCAAATACCGCTACAAAGCAAGGGGAGAACGAAGATTCGCAGTCCAGGGACCTCGGCAATGGAACGCTCTTCCGACTCACATCTGCATGGAAGAAAACTATCTGGCCTTCAGGAAAAAACTCAAGACCTTCCTCTTCTAAGAGGATGACAGCACAAAACGCATTAGTGCCTTGAGGCGATTCATTTCGCATTTGCAGCGCTTTACAAATCATTCATTTATTCATTCATTAACTCATTCATTCCTAAAATTTGTACTTGATATTTATGTTCAACCCCTTGAATTAAAGCTGAAAATCTGCACTCCAAATTCATTTGGATTGTTTGATTTATTTTTTCTGGTGGCATACAGAGCCAAAAGTATGAAAATTGCGCCTGTGTCCAAATATACTGAAGTGTATACTGTCTGTGGTCACTTGGCATTCTTTGCCAATCACATATAGTGGACGCACCATAGCAATCAGTAGGCAATTTGTGGAAGCATTTTGTTTGTCAGCTGAAATCGGTGCATATAATTTTAATATAATTATAATAGAATAGAATAATAATGTTGCAGTTTACCTTTTAAGAATAATTATGTGAACAAGGAAGCTTAAAAAAAGGTTAATAACCCACAGTAAGCTAAAAAAAGTATAATGTAAATTAAATGTAAATAATTCATTTAAAATAGTTGATCCTAAAAATCTTTCCCCACCAAAATAACAGCCCCTTTAAAAGCAGACACATATAGAAACCATTCATTGTGTAATAAGATCAGAGACTATAGCCCCTTTTAAGCATTTTGAAGTGTACAAAATGCAGTGGTCAGAAGTATACAATAGTGTGCCTTGAATTGCTGGTTAGCAAAAGCTCATGTGCAAGCAAAAATGCTGTTTTTTTTATGTGAATATGTGAATATATTGTATGTATATGTTCACATATGCGCTAACTAAGGTGAAATTCTCTTGCAAAGTGAACAGTCCATTAGCTTTAGGTAGATAAAGCCCAACTGGTCTGGTGACAACTTTAAAAACTTTGATTTTTTACCACTTTCTGTGTAAAATCCCCCCCCCCCAGTAGGTACACAGACAGCAATACAAAAAACAACAAATATAGGGTTCTTTCCTATTCTATTCAAAAGTTAAAAAAAGTTTTGGGCTAAACATACACTTGAAAACCCTTTTTATGCATAACACCCACGTTTCCAAGAAGTAGGATAGCAGTAAAGTCTGCAGCCTGTATTATATTGGGATCTATAACAGAACTGGAGTATTGTGTGTTTGTTACAGCTTGAAAATAGATATCACCGCAGAGCTCGGCTTCAGAATTTGGTACACTGCTCTTTACATGACCCTCATAAAGTGTAATCGTGAGGTCCCAAAATAGTATTAGGCGTCACTGACATTCCTTGGGTGGAAGTCAACGAGAAATCAATCTGTAGAAAACAAACATGCTGGTAGACTAAGAACAACGTTTTTTTCATCATTTGTCTTTGTTGGATGCCCTGTGCTAGTGTCTTAAAAGAAAGTTGATCATGAAAAGTTACAGGTGCTGCCTTCCCCATATGAAGGTGATCTGAGCAGAAATCCGCTCCCCCCCCCTTTCCTCCCGCAGGCTCTTGGGGAACGTCACAGGTCCCAGGAGACTGCAGGGCCAATCACGGAGCACAGCGCGGCTCGCGCATGCGCAGTGGGCAGCTGGCTGTGAAGCCACAAGGAGTCACAGTCAGCTTCCCACAGTTAGGATGCCAGCACCTGCACCCAAAGACCGGCAAAGATCTGGTTCAGGTGAGGTCAGTGCTGGATCCTGGGACAGGTAAGTGTGTGGTTTTAAATGTCAGCAGCTAGGTTTTTTTTTTTGTTTTTCTTAAAACACAGCGCAAAATAAATAAAAACTACCCCATTAAAATTCTCTCCCCAGCTCTTGCAGTTTAAAAATGTCAATGCTGCCGGTTTCTGCTCTTTCATTGCTGCTTCTCTGAACTTCTGGTCTTCCTAGGAAAGTTAGGCCTCATGTACAATGCTGCTGGTAAACGGACGTTTAGGAGCAGTTGGGCACTTTTTTCAGCTGCCCCTGAACTCACCTCTATGTTATCTTATCAGGACATGTACACAAGGTCATTTATAGTTGTTTCTAGGCAGTTGAGTTTAGAAGCATTTATTGGAAAGCAAAAAAATGCCTTCAGGACAGATGTTCAGAGGCATTTGAAACGCCAAACACCTGTAACAGCTTGTAAACACGTGTAAACCCGATAACTCGCGTTTAGCCTCGGTTTGTAAACAGGGGTTTTTAATGGAGATACATTTTTGACTATTTGCAATGCAAAAAAACGCATCTAAACGCAAACACGGCTAAAGGCGGCATTAAAACATGGCACAACGGTAACTATCTGTCACGTTAAATCATGGAGAGGTGGAGAGGTTTTAAAACGTCCCGTGTACATGAAGACTTAAATATGAAAAGTGCGGTCTGGAATCAGTCTGTTAGCCTGGAGAAGAAGGGGAGAGAAGGAGGGAGGAGGAGGGATTGCCTTGTCATCCTAGGTTATGGGGCTGAGTGTTTCTATTGATGTACACAGTGTTGAGAATCACATCTCTGGTCCCTGCATACAAGGATGGCTCCAAAGGATGCTTCAATAAACAGGAACCATCCTAGAACAGGAAACTGGGGCAGCTGTCATCGCAACTGTCATAGCACCAGCTTAAACTGAAACATAGTTAAAGTGGAGTTCCACCCACTTTTACAATTCTTCAGCATCCCTCACTAAACTGTGCACTGTAAACGAATTGGATATTTTTTTATTTTTTTTCTCAGCACCTACTGTATATCTGCTGTATTCATTTTTCACTTCCTCCTCCCTGGCCGTGGCCCATGGCATCATTTCCTGCTTGCAATGCCTTCTGGGAAGGGGCGACAACTTCCTCTGACACTGCCGTTGCTATGGAAACCTGACCTGAAACCTATTACACTGCTTGTGCTGCACTGAGCATGTGTGAGATCTGCAAGGATGAGATCCAGGAAGAAATACAGTCTGGCTTCAGAGGCCCACACTTAAGATGGCCACGGCCTGCTGTAAGTTTATAAAATAACAAACTACTGCTATAAGCTAACAAAACAGACCTTAGTTTACAGACTAACTTTACTAGAATACATTAAGCTTGTGTATTATAGGGGTATTTTTATTTAAAAACTATAATTTTGTCCGGAACACCACTTTAAGGACCGCCCTTCATGACTAGGCCATTTTTTGCTATTTGGCACTGTGCTACTTCAACTGGCAATTGCGCAACACTGTACGCAAATTAAATTTAGATAATTTTTTCTCAGAAATAGAACTTTCTTTTGGTGGTATTTGATCACCACTGGGTTTTTATTTTTTTGTTATAAAAATGAAAAAGACCTAAAATTTGGGAAAAAAAATGATATTTTCTACTTTCTGTTATAAAACATATCCAATAAAGTCAAATTTGGAAATAAATGTAGACCAAAATGTATTCTGCTACATGTCTTTGGTAACAAAAAAATCCCACAAAGTGTATATTATCGGTTTATGTTTACAAACTATGGTATATATACCGTATACTCGAGTATAAGCCAACCCGAATATAAGCCGAGGCACCTAATTTTACCACAAAAAACTGGGAAAACTTATTGCAGCCTCACTGTGCCCATTAGCAGCCTCACTGTGCCCACCTGTATCATCAGTGCTCATCTGCAGCCTCACTGTGCCCACCTGCAGCCTCATTGTGCCCATCTGCAGCCTTACTGTGCCCATTTGCAGCCTCACTGTGCCCATCTGTTCCTTTGATTACAAACAGCGGGTGTCTCCCACTGTGTCATGCAGTCTTAACTGTTCGGCGGTCGTCCACTGTAACAAAGCCCCACCTCCTCCTCGTCCGTGATAGACGGAACACTGATTCAGTTTCCCAGCAATGTATCAGTGTTCAGTGTTCCATCTATCACGGACGAGGAGGAGGCGGGGCTTTGTTACAGTGGACGGCCGCTGAACAGTTAAGACTGCATGACACAGCTGGATACCCTCACTCGAGTATAAGCCGAGGGGGGCTTTTTCAGCATAAAAAAATGTGTTGAAAAAGTCAGTTTATACACAAGTATACATATCTATATATATATATATATATATATATATATATATATATATATATACAGTTATGAAAACCGGCTAAAGGGCGAATTCAGAGGGTGGTGATAAATGGGGAATACTCGGAATGGTCAGGGGTGGAAAGTGGGGTCCCCCAGGGTTCTGCACTGGGACCAATCCTATTTAATTTGTTCATAAACGACCTGGAGGATGGTATAAACAGTTCAATTTCTGTATTTGCGGACAATACTAAGCTAAGCAGGGCAATAACTTCTCCGTAAGATGTGGAAACCTTGCAAGAAGATCTCAACAAATTAGCGGGGTGGGCAACTATATGGCAAATGAGGTTTAATGTGGAAAAATGTAAAATAATGCATTTGGGTGGCAAAAATATGAATGCAATCTATACACTGGGGGGAGAACCTCTGGGGGAATCTAGGATGGAAAAGGACCTGGGTGTCCTAGTAGATGACAGGCTCAACAATGGCATGCAATGCCAAGCTGCAGCTAACAAAGCAAACAGAATATTGGCATGTATTAAAAAGGGGATTAACTCCAGAGATAAAACCATAATTCTCCCACTCTACAAGACTCTGGTCCGGCCTCACCTGGAATATGCCATCCAGTTCTGGGCACCAGTCCTCATGAAGGATGTACTGGAAATGGAGCGAGTACAAAGAAGAGCAACAAAGCTAATAAAGGGTCTGGAGGATATTAGTTATGAAGAAAGGTTGCGAGCACTGAACTTATTCTCTCTGGAGAAGAGACGCTTGAGAGGGGATATGATTTTAATTTACAAATACCATACTGGTGACCCCACAATAGGGATAAAACTTTTCCGCAGAAGAGAGTTTAATAAGACTCGTGGCCACTCATTAAGATTAGAAGAAAAGAGGTTTAACCTTAGACTGCATAGAGGGTTGTTTACTGTAAGAGCGGGGAGCATCGATAGTTTAAAAAAACAATTAGATAAGCACCTGAAAGACCATACAGGGATATACAACGTAATACTGACATCACATTTTTTGTCACAATTTTTTGGAAAATTAAGAAATTAAACAAAATTTGTTTTATTTCACAATTATTTTTACATACTGTCACCAGTGCAGTACAGCATCATCATTCGACTGGCGTGGCTTTGATCAGAGACACTAGCTGGTGACAGTATGTTAAAAAAAATGTAAATAATTTTCTATTCAATTTTTTTAGACTTTTTTCTATCTTTTTTTACATACTTTCATCAGAGTAGTTTAGTGTCACCCTAGTACCTCTGTAGTACCCGGGCTGCTCGAAGTGGCTGGGTACCGGGAGCTGCAATGTGTCGTTGGAGCAGAACGCCCCAGGCTGGGTGAGGTAAATGTACCTCATCCAGTCTGCCCGTGGTGCCTGCCCGCAGTAAATGTACCATGGGTGGGTGGAAAGTGATTAAATCAGCTGCTAACAGTGCTTAAAAAAATGAGTGCTTAATATCACTTTAATACTTTGAGTTACTGGCCCAGAGTAAGAATGCATATAAGGATTTCTTATTTTCTTTGACTTTCCTCATCTACATAGGTTTTGGGTCAATGACTCATAAAATACTAAAATCAGCCAGGGAAACTAGAGTTTTTAGTAAGTGGACTACATTGGTTGGTCCCATAGCTCCCAACTGTCCCTGATTTGGAACAATGTCCCTCTGTCCCTCTTTCCCCCTCATTTGTCCCCCATTTTTGTCTAAACCATTTAGTTGTATATAAAATGCACTTTTTATCTTTCAAAAAGTGTTTCCCAGTGCTAAACCTTTCATCTAAATTCAAAATGGTTGCATTTGTAAACGTTAAAAGCCAATATAAAGGAATAGGAGTGGCAAAAAAAAGTCCTTATGGATTTAATTAACCTTTTTTGGGTTAATTCTCCATTAAGGGGGTGTGTCAGGGGGCGGGTCCTGTGCCTATATATGTTTGCAAGTAGGTGTCCCTCATTCCCATCTCAAAATGTTGGGAGGTATGGTTGGTCCTGTATTTTGCTCATTAAAGGTTTACCTTAAAACAGTATTTACACACATTGCTTCCAGCACCAGTAGGAAATGCATGCATAGTGGGCAGTGCCATGACAATTATTATTTTATGTGAATAATATGAATGAAGTAGAGTTCTGCGGAGTATAATTTACATATGTATTTCATTGTGTTACACTTATTTCATGCAGTATATTTTTAATGTGTATATAACATACATTTATACCTTATCGTGCTGCACTTATTTTATGCTGTAGCAGCACAGTATTACCATTACTAAATTTCACTCCAAATCTGGTCACACTAGCAGTAATTAGCAGCAGTGTCTTAAATAATCTCACACTACAAATATAAAGCTAATAGCTAAAGAGAAATGTAAAACAAAATTAAAATCTTTCAGGGTACTGCTTAGGCATCATAAGGCACAACTTATAGTAATTATAATAAATATTACTTTTTGAGTTCAGATCCACTTTAAAGTCCTTTTTCCAAGAAATGGTCATTGTTTTCTGCAGTTGAATTGGGGTTATGTTATGTGGTCAGTTAAATTGCACACAGTGCTCAAAAGAGTTTTTCCCTCTAAGTAGCACACATGAGGAAAGCTTGAATTGTGCAACATATGAAATATTTCCAGGTTCAGTGTGAGTGTTCTCACATCAAGGCCCTAATTTTGCTTGTGTGGTTTCCAATGGTGCAAGGCATCCCTCCACCACATGGAAACCACAGTACACAGAGGAAACTCAAGTTTTTCAATAGTTGTAGCACAAGAATGGTTGTGTGTCATTTTGTCATGGCTTCACAGGGTGGAATAGAATATATGTTTAAAGCATACAAGTATGTAAACCCAATCACCTACATTTTCATGTAAGCTTTAACATGTTAATTACATTTTTTAATTCACTTCCAATATTTTTCAATTTGCAGCTTTCATTAAAATAATAACGATTATATTATGCCATGAATATCCTTGTTTAGCCACTTCCTGTTATAATGGGACAGCACTCTATACTTATCTTCCAGTTGTGCTCCTGTGTTGTCACCCTGAGTAAAAAACATAGGTTGCCAGCACACCATGGATCCGTAATCAATGGTCCAGATGTTTATTGAAGAGATCACATCATAAACAATGCTTGGATGGTGGCTCTTCCGTTGATGGATTTCTGACAAATCCTTTTGATAGGAAAGGTATCCTGATGGTGCCCCTTATTGAAGAGGATCCAGCTCAGGGCAGGTGACTCCAGTGTTTGGCATAAAGACAAGTACAGCTTGTCACGACTGCAGTGGTGAAGGCAAGGAAAGGTAAAAAATTAAAAAATAAAAAATAAAAAAATAAGCTTGCTGTATGAATGGGAATACATAACAAACATATAGTGTTTTTTGTTTTTTTGTAATTTGACTGCAAACGTGGAAATACAATTTAAAATGTTACTCCATGTTTCTGGAAAAATAAAAACTAATATACAACGCGTACAATAGCTAAAAAAGCCATATTGTAATTGAATATTATTAAAAATGACCTTTCCTTTTCAGCCTCCTCATTTTCTGTAAAATTCAATGCAATATGGCATCCTGGAGGTCTTCTGTACACAGTTGATGTATAGAACTTCCCCAGAAATGTAATTTCTTGGATGAATGGCTCGCTCATTTTCCAAGAAGTCTGCAGTAAGATGCAAGTCAGATTTTAGGCATCCTCTGTAGCAAATTTGCGTAGCAAGTCTCTAGCAAGAGCAAAGTTGCAGTGGTGAGTCTACAGCAAGAGCTCTGCAAGTCACAGTGACCCCTGTGGTGGGATGACTATTGCACAACATAACTGAACTTGCAGCAGACTTGTAGAATGTTTGCAAAGATAGTTGATCTGAAGTCATGAAATGCAGGCTTGGGGGGGTGCATGCGCGGAGTCTAGCAGAGCAGACATGCATTGTTAGAGCTCCACACCGCTGAGGAGAGAAGAGAAGGACAAAGCGGAGCCTGCAGGCTCAAAAGGTATCCATTTGAACCTTTTTGCCCCAGGGAACAAACTGTGAAAGTTTGGGCAGGAAAAATGGTACTGGGAGGAAGCCGTGGCAGAAATAAAAATCACCTCACAAAGAGCTCACAGGCACTCACTGCAACTAAAGCAGCTCCAGTCACCTCACAATATATAGCATCAGGGCGCTCTCACAGACAGAAAATGTCACAGCAAGACTCTCCATTTGAGTCAGATACAGAACAAATCCTCTCACAAACTTCTCCACAAGCCTCCTCAGCATCCCCAGTAATATTATTACAATTTGAAAAGATGCTTCATAAGGCTTTAAAACAAACCTCAGACCAAATAACAAAAAGCCTAACCAAAGAAATAAGAGAGCTGGGAAACCGCACCGCAGCCTTAGAAATAAAAATGGATGAAATTGAAATTACAACCCAAGAAAATATAACAGAATTGGAACAATTCAAAGAAGAGAATTTAATACTTCAAACTAAGCTCGAAGATTACGAAAATAGAGCCAGGCGTTCAAACTTGCGCATAAGGGGAATACCTGAAACTGTGACAGACCTGCAATCTACTATTACTGCTCTATTACAAGAACTAAAGCCAGATATCCCTATTGAACGTTTAGAACTGGACAGAGTACACAGAGCCCTCACAGCCAAAAAGAAAGATGGACCCCCACGTGATATAATCACAAAATTTCATTATTACAGAACGAAAGAACAAATACTAATTGCTGCAAGAGAAAAAAAGGAACTTAATTTTCAAGGACACAATTATCAAATTTTTGCTGACCTATCCCAACTTACTATTACTAAAAGACGATCCATGAAACCCCAACTAATGGAACTGCAATGCCACAACATTATGTATGAATGGGGTTTCCCCTTTTCAGTCAGATTTAACTACCAAGGTACAATTTACAGAAGCAGATCAGCAGAAGAACTACAACAAACCCTTTTAAAATTAAATCTGACAGAATCCACAAGCAGCAACTCTCCCACACGCAGAAGAATGGCATCATCTTCACCTTCAGGCAGCACCCAGAAAATATCAGAACAAAATGGGAATCATCATTCTCACAAAAGAGGCCGTTATGCCACATCATCCATGGACCAAGAAGATTCAATGGACTGACATCCTATTTCCTGATATCTCTTCATTTATTATACTAAGAGATGGTTCTCTATAAAAAACCTATATTTATAACTGAATGTAACTGCATTCTGATAGTCACACACTGTGTGGGATCATGTTACATTCCAGTTATATTTCTTATTACTTCTGATTCATATAGCCTTGGAATATATAAGTGAAACAAGGAAATTCTTGTTCAGTTATATATTTTCAGGTAATAACAATAGATTTATTACTTTTTAGGACAAATATGTTCAATAATCCAGAAGTAATGGAAGCTTTTTCTTTCTTTTCTTAAAACAATTATATTATTACCTAACTAGTTCCTAGAACTATGTTTTTGTTTATTCTAATCTGAAGCAATACAACCTCAATTTTATGAGTTAACATATCTAAACAGTTACATATGAATAAAATATGTAATTGTTTACTCTAAAAGGGTTAAAATCCCAAAATAATTCAAACTATCTTCATCAATACCAAAGTTATTAACAGTACCTTTCTAACTGAATTATTTAGCCTAGGGCAAAACTAACCATATACAACCACCCTGGAATAAATAATTTCAACAAAAACTATATTCTGCACTCCAATTAATTAATCATCATTTTGATGTCTTTTGACATAGCACTTCTCTCCTGTAAGCGGAAGATCCGTGTACCCCCATTAGCCCTCCTCATTCTCCCAACCATATTATGTGGGAGTGTGACGAAGGCACTTATTCACCTGAGAGAGATATTTATTCTCTTTCACGGGTAAATTGTGATTACTTACAAAAAATAATTTATACAATGTATCATCTAATCTCATATGTTTTTTGTTTACTCTTTACTCCAGAATTCACTGGTTTCTTTCCTATCTTTTCATCTTTTCAGTCCACACAGGTTGATCTGCGCAGTCAGCTCTGCATAACAAAAAGTAAGTCAAAACTATTTGATCTGTTACCATGGCACCACTGAATATACTTTCCCTGAATGTTCAGGGAATAAATGTCCCTCAAAAAAGGACCAAAGCCTTTCCATAACAAGAAGGCTCACATAGTATGCCTCCAAGAAACACACTTCACCAAAGATTCTACTCCAAAATATATTTCTCCTTTTTATCAACAAATTTACACGGCTTCTGCCTGTACCAAACAAAGGGGTACTCTAATTGCATTTCACCGATCCACACCATTCACCTTAGCATCAGAAATTAAAGACCCAGAAGGTAGATACCTGATACTCATGGGTTATATAATGGATACAGCAATCACAGTGATTTCCTACTACGCTCCTAACAAACAACCTAAACCATTCCTCTCACATATATTACAAGTGATTAATACACACAAAATAGGAACAGTGATAATGTGCGGGGATTCGAACCAGGTCCTCCTCCCATTTCTAGATAAATCACCTTTTACACCATCTAAAATAACCACTAGATTACCTTTTCCTCAACTTCTTTCCAAATACAATCTGGTAGATTCGTGGAGAGAAAGTAACCCAAAGAAAAAGAAATTCACTTATTTCTCGCACCCTCATCAAACCTTCACCAGAATAGATCATATTTTTCGAACAATAGGAATGATACCAGAAATTATTGCATCAGATATAATTCCGATTCCGTGGTCTGACCATAATGCAGTATACACTACTATAGCCTCAGCCATACCAAAAGCGCATGACCCAACGTGGTACTTACCGGACATAATGCTCAAACACCCACTACATCAGATGGCCATTGAACAAGCTTTAAAGGAATACATAACAATTAATAATACAACAGACATTTCCCCAATAACACTGTGGGAAGCTCATAAGCCTGTCTTGTGTGGTACAATACAAAGACAAATGGCACTATTTAAACAGGAACGCAAAAATCTAGCAAAAAAACTAGAACTCAATTTTAATGCAGCCTACATATCATTCCAAGATAATCCATCTCAGAGTACAAAATCTCATCTGGAAAAATCTAGATTGGAATACGATCTATTTCTCACTGAGTCAGTTGATAAATCCCTCAAACGCTCCAAACACAATTTCTACATGAATACAAACAAACCAGGCACATATTTGGCACGGGCATTAAATTCAACTAACAAATCTTTCAAACCAATACGTTTGAAATTATCAAAAAATGTTTATACTTGTAATCCAGTTAAAATAGTCCATAAATTCCACTCACACCTCACAACTTTATACAAGACAAACAATGAATTTAATCCTACAGAGGCAGAATCCTTCTTCTCAAAAATAACCTTACCTGAGTTGTCTCAGAATCAAAAAAGCAGTTTGGATGAGCCTATAACTATAGATAAAGTTGCTAACGCCATAAAAGACCTAAAACTTAACAAAAGACCAGGCCCAGACGGCTACTCGGCTTTATACTATAAAACATTCTCAGAAATACTCTCTCCCATTCTCACTGAAACTTTTAACAAACTTCTAGAAGGACATTCTTTTCGGCAAGAAACATTAATGGCAATTGTTTGTATGATCCCAAAACCCCTTTCTGATGATACTTCCTGTGTGAATTATCGGCCTATCTCTCTGTTAAACCTTGATATTAAATTATTAGCAAAAATAATAGCAAAACGCCTCAATAGCATTATAGGAAAATTAATACATAGAGATCAAGTAGGCTTCATGCCAAATAGACAGGCAGGCTATAATATACGCAGGGCAGTGTTATTGGCACATATTGCTAAAAAACGGAAAATCCCTTTATGTTTTCTATCTCTCGATATTAAGAGGGCATTTGATACAGTATCCTGGCAATATATGCAATATTCATTACAAAAATAGGGTTTTGGACCCCACTTTTTAACATGGATCAAAGCATTATATAATAAACCCAAAGCCTATATAAAATATGCTGGATACAAATCTGATGCCTTTAATATCGAAAGAGGTACCCGACAGGGTTGCCCATTATCTCCCTTATTATTTGCCCTTATACTCGAACCCATGGCCCAATACATCAGAACAAACCAAACTATAACTGGCATTGAAGTAGGAGGTATTACACACAAATTATGTATATTTGCAGACGATATATTACTTTTTCTATCATCACCACAGGTCTCTGGTCCTAACTTAATACCAGCTCTTGATGGGTTTGCAGCCCTATCTGGCCTTATGATTAATCCTAAGAAATGCCTAGTGCTTAATATTTCGCTCACAAACATGGAATTGATCCCGGCTAGGGCTGCACTCCCATTCACATGGGCAGAAAAATCAATCCCATATCTTGGAATTCATTTAACAGCATCTCATTCTGACTTATTCTCAACCAATTATCCTCCTGTATTAAGACAGATCACAAATCTAATAAAACAATGGTCGCAACTTCCTTTATCCTGGATAGGGAAGATTAATGCAATCAAAATGACTATTCTACCCAAATTGCTTTATCTATTCAGAGTCCTCCCTATTCCAATTCCTTCCTATTTTTTGAGAATAGTACAAAAAAGAGCAACTTCGTTTATATGGGGCTCTTCTAAATCACGTATACCTATACACACACTACATCTTCCCAAAAATAAAGGAGGCCTGGGATACCCTAATTTTACTAACTACTACAGAGCAGCACATTTGGCCAGTCTATCCAAACACCATGCAAAACAGGAAATCCCATTATGGGTATTTATAGAGGCTTCAGAAAATGACCCCCTATTAATATCAAACTTGTTATGGCTTGATCCTAAAGACCGCTTTAAAATTCATAATCCCATAACTAAACACTCCTTATCTCTCTGGGATAAACTAAAAACCAAATATCAGTTACAATCTCCACACAATCCTCTCCTTTCTTTTATCAGAAATCCGGCCTTTTATCCGGCATGGATCTACCCAAATTCTTTTAAAGCTTGGACAACATCAGGCATTCAGACACTAAATGACTTCATAGCATCTAAATCATTCCTTTCATTCCCATCGCTTAGAGAAAAATATGATCTACCAAACTCTGAGATATTTAGATATCTCCAAATTAAAAAATTCTATACACCATTCCTAAAGGAGGATACACCATTATCCCAATTATCCATTTTTGAATCAATCTGTACAAAAGATCCATTTGCTAAAGGTACAATTTCATCACTTTACAATCATTTCTATGGAGTAGTAAATCTTAATAGACCCTCTTACATCCAGGGGTGGGAGGAGGACCTGGGACGAACTTTAGAAGACAAAGACTGGTCTAACATATGGCTCACATCTAAGTCATCTTCAACCAACATCTTAGCACTGGAGACAAATTATAAAGTCCTAACTCGCTGGTACCTTGTACCCGCTAGAGTGGCAAAATATTCACCTAATACCTCAGCTCTTTGTTTTCGAGGATGCCCAGAAATAGGCACACATTTACACATATGGTGGACGTGCCCAGTAATCCAAACCTTCTGGAAGGAAGTCTTCGTGATTGCATCTAAAATATTAAAAAAAATAATACAACCAGATCCATATATAACTTTACTTAATCTAAAACCGGAATGGTTAACACTCTCTCAATTCAAACTTATGATCCAACTAATAACGGCTGCAAAACAAACAGTGGCCAAGGCATGGAAATCTCCTACATTGGTACTAGCAGAAACAATTCACAGAATGAATAATACAATGTCCCATGCTAAGATGGTAGCCATCGATCAAAATCAAATTCCAAAATTTGAAAAACTTTGGCATCCTTGGATAAAACAACAGTTCCTGTCAAATTTCTAAGACTCTGTCCTGTTGCCATGGTGACAGATTAAATGACTTACAGAGACACCCATTCTAAGGCTTCAAAGAGAACTAAAAAGAATAATAAACTGACGAGTAGGACAACCTTGTGGACCATACCTCTGCCTTTCTACCTTTTTCTTCTTTCTCTTTCCTTTTCTCCACCTTACGATTAAAGCTCATTATCAGAATTTATTTGACCTATATACACTCTACCTGTAAACAATATGTATAGTAGGTATAAATCATTTAAATACCTACAAAAGTAACTAAGGAAATGATATATATCTTTAATTTAGGTTTACATGAACCCAATGTTTAATATTTGAAATTTCATGATATTTACCTATATAAACCCTACTGTAAAACAATGAGCTTACTTTATAGATCCTTGTAAACTTACTTTATGTATCTTTATAATATTGTATACTCAATAAACTTCTTTTGACAAGGAAATGCAGGCTTGACGCAATTGCTTAGCAAGTCATTTTCAAACATGCAGCTTAATTGCTGGCTATCTGGGATAGATAACCTGTAATAATAATATCTGCTTGATATGCAATGACGGTGTACTGTGCAGAGTATGATAAGAACAGCGACTAGTCTACGCCACTTTCTGCCTATGAAGTCAAAAGTCCAGTCATACATATGGACTATAATCTGGATGTTTTGTGGTGGATGTCAAAAAACAGTGCTCATTATTTATTACAGGTTGTCAGGGACGCACTGTCCATTGTGCAGTTGGGCGCATGCATATATACATGCAATAAATGCACTAGGAGGTTGCTGTTTGATCTGCAGCTATTCCCTGTGCTTCTGTTACTGTTTCCTGTGTTTGACTCCTGTTGTTGATCCGGCTAATCCTGACAATGCTTGTCTCTACCTGTCCTGACCTCGGCTTGCCTCTAAGATTTTGTTTACCTCTTGCACATCTGCCAGACTGTTGCCAACCTCTGTCTGTATCCTGTTTCCTGACCATTCTCTGGCTGTCATCTATGCCTATATATAAACAGGGCCAAGGATAAATCCAAGGGAAAAAAAGAAGCTTACTTACCGACCAGCTCGCAGAAAACCAATCAAACAGTCTAACAGTACACGTTAAACGCAGGGGTTTAGTCTGCACACATTTGCAAATGCATGCGTAAGCCACAGAGCCTCGCCACGGCACCCTGGTATCTGTGGTACCTAACACTAACTTATAAGTGTCCCCACAGTGGAGGCACATGCATTCTGATGGATAGGTGAGGGCAGGTGGACTAAAGGGGAGCACACCCCTTCTTAAAGGTACAGGAGCACACTGAGCACCCAGCATGTAGCTCAATGGCTGCAAAGGTGTCAGTGCGTTGCCTGACCAATATTCACGGCAGTGATACAAAAAAGATGCCACTGCCCCCATCTATGCCTATACCTGACCATCCGTTGCTGACCTGACTTGTCTGACCCTGCATCTGGTTATCTGTCTGTCCTGCTCCGCATTGTGCCTGGTTACACTGGTCCTCCATCCACTGTGTGCTGCCAGCCTCCCTGCATCTGCTACCAACTGCTGCCTACCCAGTCTGGGGTCTGCTGTTCCTGCTGCCATCCGCTGCTTCAGCTATCCAGCTCAACTTTGGTGACACACCTGCCATGCACCTCTGCGACCAACAGAAGATTTTACAGGCACTCTTACCTCACCATGCTCTCGTGGTCACTGTCGCAACATCAGTGGCTCTTGAGCCAGGGCTGTCTGAGAGGTCTCCCTCTACACATCAGGCTCTGCCACAAGGTATGGGACACAGGTACTTATACAGCGCTGTCAATTTACGCAGCACTTTACATGTACTGTATATTATACATTCACATCAGTCCCTGCCCTGAAGGAGCTTACAATCTAAGGTCCCTAACTCACATTCATACTTAAATTAGGGACAATTTAGACAGGAGCCATGCATGTCTTTGGAGTGTGGGTGGAAACCGGACGGAGGAAACCCACACAGGCACAGGGAGAACATGCAAACTCCAGGCAAGTAGTGCTGTGGTTGGGAATTGAACTGACGACCCTAGTGCTCATGGAGGAAAACCACTCAAACACAGACTGGACATGTAGTACAGCTGGTGGGAAAGCCAGCAGAAAGCCTGCCCAGGAACCCAGAGCTTTAAGAACCATAGAGAGGAGTGGACACCAGCAAGAATCAGTGGATTCTTGCCAGTGGTACTAAATGCTGCCTGCACACAATGGGGTTGATTTACTAAAACTATGGAACTGGAAAACTGACGCTTCCATTTTTTTTTTGTCAAAGCTTAATTGAACAAGCTGAGGTTAGAAGTTGATTGGCTACCATGCACAGCTGCACCAAATTTTGCACTCTCTAGAGTTAGTAAATCAACCCCAATGTGTGTGACTAGCAGTAGCTATCAGTGGTGGCTGTCAGTTTTGTACAAATCAATGGCCGGCGCTGCAGTCTGAGTGGTTACATGTGAATAGAGCCTCCTACTGACCCTGGACACAGCCAGTGTATATCCAGGGTCACCATTTCTTGGAGTTCTGGCTGCACACAAACTGGTTGCAACTAATTGTATGTGCCTATAGCCAGGGCCGTTGCAAGGATTTTTGTCTACATAGGCAAAGGTGCATTTTGGTAAACCCCCCCACCACCAACTGTCCTTCTGCCACCCCCTACCCTCCACAATGCGAACCCCCATATAGCATACACTTTATTTGCCTGCTGATGTTACATCATCAATGTTACCATGCATTCAGTCATGCAGGGTAGATCGCATTGCATTACATTCTTTCCCGGCCGTGATTGGCCAAAGAAACTGTCAATGTTGTTCCCGGGTCAGGAACAAGAAGGGGAGGAGAGTGGATGTATGTCCACACTTCAACCTCCCCTTTACTTGGTGGCACCCGCTATGCCCATTCCGGATGCCGAAGATGGGCAAGCGGCTCTTGGTATACATAGCAGGGGGAGGGGGGCACTTTACCGGGGTGCAGTGTTGCCAACCCCCAAAGTGAAATTTACTGAGACAGCACCCAAAATTTACAAACAGCACCAATTTGTTATTGTCAAAAATCATGAAATTTACTAACAGCCACATTTTTTACGAACACATCAAAAAAAGTACATAAAATGGCCGATTTCAACGCAAATATCAATATTTAAACTATATATTGTGCTAATCGCACATGGAATTAGTGCGATTAGCAAGGTGTTTAAGGTATAACAAAAGGCAAAAACCATATTTCTCCAATTATATGAAGGTCAGGTTAATATAACCCAACACAGGGGTTTCCTTTACAGTGTAAGTGGGATCTCTGTGGAACCTGACATAAAAGGGAACATTCTGGACCCCGATGTAAGAGGCGATGCTGCAAACTCTGGTGTAAAGGGAAGTAAAGGGAACCTCTGATGTAAAGGAGTCTCTGGTCATCACAGCCCCCTCCTTACACAAGAGTCCATAGAGCTCCCCCTTATAATACAGTCCACAGAGATAATCAGAGACTGCAAACATAGCACAAGGGATGATCAGAGACAGCATACATGGCACAAGGGATGATCAGAGACTGCATACATGGCACAAGAGATGGTCAGACTGCGGACATGCTACAAGGGCAGGGCTGGTACAAAAATATTCACAGCCAGATTCTGACACCATAAAACTAGAAGCAGCTTGCTTCCCCTATCTTCCACTTTCCACAAAGATGGTATGCAGAAATCTTCATCTGTGGTAGCACCATCAGTGCCAATCATACTCCTTCTGGGCCTTCTGCTGGCCTTTTCCCCTCCCCCTGGTCTCACTCGGCTCCAGCCTCCTCCCTGGGCTCCTCCTCATCTCACAGGCCCTCCAGTTCAGCGTTGATTATCTCTATGTGCTGCTGAACCGGAGGCGTTCCTGACCCTCTCTCTCTCACCGCCTAGGTGGGAGGGATTTTTTTTCAGGATCCAGAGATCCTCGCCTTGAGGGCAGAAGGGGGTGGGGTAGTGTCTTCAAGCCGAGGGTGTCTCTCTAAGCCCTGCATCTGGTAGAGGAGATGTGCCGTAGCAGGGCCGGCCACCTACACTAGGATAAGCACCTCTTGGGGAACCCCTGGCTTTGGCCCTCCCCCATCCTGGTGCCCTTAGGCTGCTGCCTTGGCTGCCTTATGCTGGCGCCAGCCCTGTCCATAGCACAGAGGGTTGCTGTGTCCAGAGGCAGTGTTTATCTGTCTCTGAACACAGCAAACTATCCGCATCCCTGCGCGAATGTGAATGTAGTATTTGCCACAACATTACACCTTGAGAAATGTATCCGGCTAGTGGCAAGGCCTTTTATACCTTTGTATTTTTTAAATATGAACTTTTCTGTCATGATTTTAATCAACCAGAGAAAAACTGAATTTGCACAAAATAATTTCTTAGCTGCCCATAAACACGGCTGCAGAAAAATATTTATTATCCTGAATGCAGAATGTATGCAACACATTATTACTCTCATATCAACTCTGCCTGAAGATTCTAACAAGATTTTATGGTAGATATTTTATCTAGTTTTCTTTCTCGTTTTCTCAGCACAGCAGGAGCAACGTATCATACACATGCATGAATAGAAATACATGTAGCTGACAACTCAGCCCTGGAAATCAATCTATATATGTATGTTTATTTTAATATTTTCTGGTAAAGCACACAGCTAAAGCATGGATTCAGACCCTGTGTTTTTAAAGGGTAAACCCACCCAAAAATGTATATTTCAATGTTTTCTCATACTGGTATGTCTCCAGAGATCGCCAACAGTCTAATCTTTCTGTCTGAATTTCCGACCTTTGCACTCTCACCAAATTAATTTGAATATCAAACAAGAGTCTTGAAAGTCTTGAAATCCTTATCCTGTGTTCCCCAAAATTCCCCAGTCCAGAATTATTCCTCCTTCCCATACTGCAAATGGAATGAGCTGAGAACACAGACAAATACCTTAACCATATGCCCTTGGGAGAATATTAAAAGCAGTTGTGATTCAACCTATCAGCACCCACCCATACTGGAAATATCAGCTTTGATTGGACATAAAAATATTTAATAAATAAGAGTAGCTGATGTATGTTTCTTGTATTCTTCATAATGTACAAGCTGACTTTATTAACAATTTTTTTCATTTGTATTGCCATTTAAAAAAATGCTTTTAACATACACAGAGGAGGTCAAGAACAACAGTGTTTCTCCACACTGAATTATTTTCCCACCACTTTTTATTGCCAATGCTATACAGTTCATGGAACCATGAAGTAAGCAGATGAATCTAAGCTCTAATAATGAGGTTCTGGGGAAGGTTTGAAGCTTTTCAAGTTAACGTTGTGATTTCCTCTTCACCATCTCTGATTCATCTTGAGGATCCTTTATTACCTGCATGTCAGCAGACAATGGAACACTATCATTCAAATCTCTGCATCCTTTTCTCTAGCCGAGTCTTACTACAGTGCCAGCAACAACACACAAATGTGTCATTACATAAGGGATGTGAATGGCTCCCTAGAATGCTGAAGGCAGAGCAATCAAGAAATACGTTTTTTTCTAATCTGAGCTATAAACTCCAGAGAGAACCATTTACAGCAGATATTAAAGGGAAACTATAGTGTATTTTTTGTGAGTGTACATCTCTAGCTATCATTATAAACTTTACCAGAAAATAGCTTTTTACTTCTAAATTCTTTTCTTAATAAAGACTCAGACAAACAAAAATTCAAGGCATGGTACACATTGTCAGGGTATGCAAATCAAAAATTAGTAAAGGTTACACTCAGTAGTAGAGGAAGATGAGAAGAACCTGGTTCAAAATTATTTGTTTTTTATATGTCTGTGCATAGTTGTTCAAAGGAAGATAGTGGCCTCAAGAACGAAGCTGGAGATGATAGTATAGCCAGAAATTGCCAAAGTTGCAAGGCAAAAGGACCTTTCGACTATCAGTTTTCATAAGATCTCCATTAGTCTTCTTGGGTAAATCCTGGGTGGCCCATTATTGGATAAAGGGGAAAATGGGTGGGGAGAAGTCATATGTGGTCAAATGGTGATAAAGTGAATGTACCTGGGTTCAGTTCGGCAAATGCTATTAAAGTTCAGATCAGAATTCAAACCACATTGAAATCAGTAGAAGCCAAATGTTCATTTTCAGTAATGGGCATTTTCTAAGCTAAAAATAAAAGGATTGGCAAGAAAGGGCATGGGGGCAAACACTGCCCTGGGGAATATGTACCAAAGAAAAAAAAACAATTTTTTTTAATTATCATTCAATACCCCCGATGAAAAATAATTTTTATTTTTTTATTTCTTTTTTATTTTAAAGCGGCTCAAAGAGAAGCATAAAAAATGTAATTCCTTTAAATAACATGCTTGAGCGATGCCTTAAAGCTGTACAAGAACTTACAGAATGTTAGGACTCTCTGGGACAGCGTCAGTGACACCAAATTCTGGCATCACTTAAATTGAACATTTCATCATGTACTTTACTTTTATAAAATTGCTTGGCTTACATATAGCAGCAGCAACTCTATACCATTTTCCATGCCGAAATAAATATGTAGTTGTTTTTTTTTTTCAAAAACAACTGATTTTTTTGTGTAGTAGTACTAAGCCCTAATTGAGTGTTGGAAGCAGCAGAGGCAGTACAGCAAAAACATGACGTAAGGTATATTCTTAAAAAAAAAAAGCTAAAATTGTCATATAAATTGCAAAACAGGGGCAAAACAAGTCACAGAGAGTAGCTTGTTGTGATCTTCTATTCAGTAACACTGTATTGTGTACAAAGTTTAACAAAATGTCAACTCAGAGTATATCAAAACACTCCCAAACCACAAACCCACATAGCACAGGTGAGGCAGTTGTTATGCAGAACAAGAAAAAAAAAATCACAGTGCCATGTTCCAGAGACAAAAGCAAATCTTTTCACACAGTAGCTGAAGAGCATGCAAGTCATTTGATTGGGATCCAAGAAAGAAATGATTTTACTAGGCAGCAATTCAAGACTGAGATACTAGGCAAGTTTTATCCTTCTAAATTATATATTAAAGTGTGCTTTTTCATAGCCCCATGCCAGCAAAATAGAACTAATTAGTTAAACATTACGTAGTCCTTATTTGCTAAGATTCTATGTAAAAGGGAAATCCAGCAAAGCTGAAAAAAAAGTAAGAGCTATTTTCTATTTGTGTCTTCTTTTGAAGACTAAAAATGGATAAAACGGGACAATTTTTCAGCATAGTTATTCAGCCTGTAGAAACATGCCACAATTAATAAGCTATTAAATGGGAATTTAGCATCAGTAAAAAAAAAAATTGAAATTACTGTCTTTTTTTTTTTAACATTGACAATGGAGTTGGCATTACAGGTTTGCAATGCCACCTGAAAGCCTGTTGGATCATATCACAATTTCTGAGAGATTAAGCAGGCATTTAGCATCCGTAGACAAAAGAAAATGTTTTTTTGAGACACTGACAATGGAAATAGCATGCGGATTTACACCACGGCTAAAAAGTCTGTTTGAACAGGCCACAATTGGGCAGGCAATGAACTTGAGAAAAATCCTGGACAGCCGCACTCCAAAAAATAGCCTTTATTTGTCAAAAGGAATCAAAAATACATGCCAAAGCAGAACGGACAAAAGAGCTGACGCGTTTCACACTATCAAACAGTGCTTAATCATAGCTAACAATCACAGAAATGAATATCATATATATACTAGTATCTTTCGACCATGTGATCAGATGAGTGGTTAATTGGGTCCAATCAACAAACAAATAAATCAAAAATATGGATAACCTGTGTGATTGAATAAAGTGCTCAAAATTATTTGACTAGGTAAAGAAATTCAAGTGAAAATGTGAACATTTAACCTAAAATAAAAAATTAGATGTGAAAATATAAGTGTAAATGGTGTCACTTTATCAATGCCGAATCAAACTAAATCTGTGCTAAAAAAGGAGGGGAGAAAATATGTATATCTGAATATGAATACTATGAATCCCTGTATATATAGTAAATGTGAAAATATTATTCATATAAATATAATATTATTATTTATTAAATGCTTACCAGCATATAGAGAAGAAATGTGTGGAATACGTGGAATATGTACAGTTATGTAGGAGTTATATACAGTGGGGATGGAAAGTATTAAGACCCCCTTAAATTCTTCACTCTTTGTTATATTGCAGCCATTTGCTAAAATCATTTAAGTTCATTTTTTTTCCTCATTAATGTACACACAGCACCCCATATTGACAGAAAAACACAGAATGATTGACATTTTTGCAGATTTATTAAAAAAGAAAAACTGAAATATCACATGGTCCTAAGTATTCAGACCCTTTGCTCAGCATTTAGTAGAAGCACCCTTTTGATCTAATACAGCCATGAGTCTTTTTTGGAAAGATACAACAAGGTTTTCACACCTGGATTTGGGGATCCTCTGCCATTCCTCCTTGCAGATCTTCTCCAGTTCTGTCAGGTTGGATGGTAAACGTTGGTGGACAGCCATTTTTAGGTCTCTCCAGAGATACTCAATTGGGTTTAAGTCGGAGCTCTGGCTGGGCCATTCAAGAACAGTCACGGAGTTGTTGTGAAGCCACTCCTTCGTTATTTTAGCTGTGTGCTTAGGGTCATTGTCTTGTTGGAAGGTAAACCTTCGGCCCAGTCTGAGGTCCTGAGCACTCTGGAGAAGGCTTTCGTCCAGGATAGCCCTGTACTTGGCCGCATTCATCTTTCCCTCGATTGCAACCACTCGTCCTGTCCCTGCAGCTGAAAAGCACCCCCACAGCATGATGCTGCCACCACCATGCGTCACTGCTGGGACTGTATTGGACAGGTGATGAGCAGTGGTTTTCTCCACACATACCTCTTAGAATTAAGGCCAAAAAGTTCTACCTTGGTCTCATCAGACCAGAGAATCTTATTTCTCACCATCTTGGAGTCCTTCAGGTGTTTTTTTTTAGTAAACTCCATGCGGGCTTTCATGTGTCTTGCACTGAGGAGAGGCTTCTGTCAGGCCACTCTGCCATAAAGCCCCGACTGGTGGAGGGATGCAGTGACTTTCTCCCATTTCCCGACTGCATCTCTGGAGCTCAGCCACAGTGATCTTTGGGTTCTTCTTTACCTCTCTCACCAAGGCTCTTCTCCCCCGATAGCTCAGTTTGGTCGGACTGCCAGCTCTAGGAAGGGTTCTGGTCGTCCCAAACGTCTTCCATTTAACTACTATGGCGGCCACTGTGCTCTTAGGAACCTTAAGTGCAGCAGAAATTTTTTTGTAACCTTGGCCAGATCTATGCCTTGCCACAATTCTGTCTCTGAGCTCTTCAGGCAGTTCCTTTGACCTCATGATTCTCATGATTTGCTCTGACATGCTCTGTGAGCTGTAAGGCCTTATATAGACAGGTGTGTGGTTTCCTAATCAAGTCCAATCAGTATAATCAAACACAGCTGGACTCAAATGAAGGTGTAGAACCATCTCAAGGATGATCAGAAGAAATGGACAGCACCTGAGTTAAATACATGAGTGTCACAGCAAAGGGTCTGAATACTTAGGACCATGTGATATTTCAGTTTTTCTTTTTTTAATAAATCTGCAAAAATGTCAACAATTCTGTGTTTTTCTGTCAATATGGGGTGCTGTGTGTACATTAATGAGGAAAAAAATGAACTTAAATGATTTTAGCAAATGGCTGCAATATAACAAAGAGTGAAAAATTTAAGGGGGTCTGAATACTTTCCGTCCCCACTGTATATGTACAATAGACAATTAGAGATAAGATGAACATTTGCATATATCAAACTGGAAAACATAGAATCGTGATAGACATATGAAAAATACATAAAGTGAAAGTGCTCTCATACACCAATCTGATAACAAAAGAGGTCATATATCCAAATTTGTATGACCATGTAGTGAACAACAAACAATTGAAAGATTGACAAATATCTAAAAAAATTGTAGATTATAGGTGTGTGAAATTATCCAAAAAATGATGACATATCAAAAATAATGGGCCAGATGAGATAGTTTCCAAAGGGCCCACACAGCAGTTACACCCATGAACTAAAATAATAATCTGTGTCCATCCATAAATGGTGCAATCTTCACAGTTGAATGAAGAGCTAGTGCAGAAATCCCCCACCAGAATGTAAGGGGTTCCTGCTTACCGGAAGCCCGTGATCCCCCGCTACAGAGGATCAAGGGAAGCCTGTATATATGCATATATCAAATGCATGCGGTGTACATAGTGTCTCAACCTTACTCATACAAAGCATTCTAATTCTATAAAAATACCTCTCTTCTACGTGAATAATATTGTGCATGTAACAATAAAAGTGCTCTACTGAATATATTAATAATGAGAAACAATATTAGAATGTGTTAATAAACTAGTAAATCTGACCTAAACGAGCCAAAGTTATATGCATGAAAATAAGGTAATAGACACATGCTATTATAGATGTTTAGAAACAATGGAGACAAAAAATATTGATAATAATGGTCTCCTATTGTATATAATCAAACTGTAAACTCACACCATGTTTCTAGACAATCATCATTCAAAAAGGAAATCACTATTAAAATATATAAAACAAAACAAATTACATTAAAACACATATTAACCTCAAACCCATAAACCCATTAATATGCACAAGATTTATAATGTGCATTGATGAACACTTATGCCCTCATAACTTTAATCTAAACGAGCTCAATAGTTTACCAAAAAGGTAATAAATAAACTGACCAGACGGTCAGTTTATTTATTACCTGTTTGCAGGTTTTGGCACTCTTTGTCCTGTATTTATATACTCAATGAGTTGTTGGGGCACATGATTGTTGAAGCCTTGTTTGTTGGTTACAATTTTCCAACAATTCTATTTTTGTACATACTTTTTTGTATTATTTTCAACAGCATTGGTTCCCGTCTGTTTGGTGGGTGATTACTTTGTGCCCCGCCATACTTGAGTCCTCGTAGTGAAGCAAGCCCCGGTCCTCAGTTGATTTGGGTGTCGGGAGGGTCCGGATGGTGCTTGTCCCTTTGACCAATGAGTTGCCTGACCTCACCAAGCCCCTCCAGATATTTGTCTTATGTGATTGGTTTGCCATGCAAGTAAGCTAATTCATGTATTACATTAGATGCTTACATTATGTGTAGCATGGTCAGCTATCTGGCTGAACAGTTATCAAAATTATCACTTTGTATTAAGATGAATTGATATTTATATACTCCTTTTTTCTTTGTAGAAACCTTATACCCATTTTGAGTCAATAACATAAATTCTCTGAAGAAGGACTTTCAGTCCGTAACATGTAAGGTGTTATTCACAGTGTATTGATCGCCACCAGTCTTTTGCACAGGATGGTGTTTTTCTTATACAACTGTATCAATCAGGGTATCAAACATGGTTTTTATGTATTGTATGTATTGTTTGTACATGTATACTATTGACATTATGTAATAAAATGTATACTTTTTTACTACGGACTTTATCTTTCTATTAACGATTAACTATTAGGGGTTCCTCACCGTACCTCAGGATTGGATGTGGTGGCTGCATTATTTCATTTTTGTTCAGGCTTTTATTTCTTAACTTTCACCTGGTGATCCTGCCAGTAACACGTGTTCTGCCAAGAGCTTGCACACTGTACTGTATCTGCAGAGGAGTAGCATTATCACCTTAGGCTGCTTGCTTCTTACTTGCACTGCAGAGGAATGCCCTACTTCCTCACCTCCAAAAAAATGGGTAAGTGTTCTGTAGAGGTAACTTGGGCAGGGCTTATAAGACTCCTTGGGATTTCAGTGGAGCAGTACATACATTGATCCCCCTGACACCTACACTGACCCCCCCTGCCTTGACACATACTACATTGACTCCCCCACCCCGTGACAGGTAACCTCTTGACACTCCTGCGGCTCAGCCTTACCTGTGTAGTGTAGCCCATCTCATTCCGACCAATCCACAGCAGGCTGCACGCACCAGGGAGAGAGAGCCAGGATGGGAGAGAGAGCCAGGATAGGAGAGCCGCTCTGCTGCCCGCCCATTTACACAGAGCGAGCGGGGATCTCCAAGTACCTAGCACAGCCTCAGTGTCATTCCCACCTCCTCCTGGACCCGGGGGTGCTTATGATGGATGTCACACATCCCGCGGTCTCGGCATTGGACCATTTGGACGTCCGTCATAGGAGCCGGGTCCTGGAGGCAGGACTTTTTGTACCTCACTCGGACGCACTGGATAAGTGGGAGATTGTTCCCTGTTGCCTGTGGAAATGGTTTGGGACTAATAATGAATTTAGGACAATCGAGACCGGGGGCTTTTTGGAAGCATGCTCAGGGCTCCAGCCCCGTCAGTCCCCCCTCCCGACGCCACTGATTTGGACGCCTGCCTTTACACACACATGAACTTTAATTGCATCCCAGTCTTAGTCCAAAGTGTTCAATATTGAGTTGGCCCACCCTTTGCAGCTATACCAGCTTCAACTCTTCTGGGTAGGCTGTCCACAAGGTTTAGGAGTGTGTCTATGGGAATGTTTGACCATTCTTCCAGAAGTGCATTTGTGAGGTCAGGAACTAATGTGGACGAGAGGGCCTGGCTCACAGTCTCTGTTCTAATTCATCTCAAAGGTGTTCTATTGGGTTGAGGTCAGGACTTTGTGCAGGCCAGTCAAGTTCCTCCACCCCAAACTTGCTCATCCATGTCTTTATGCACCTTGCTTTGTGCACTGGTCCAAATCATTTGGTGGTGATTGGATTTGGTGTGGGGTTGTTTTTTTGGGGTTGGGCTTGGCCTCTTAGTTCCAGTGAAGGGAACTCTGTGCTCCCTTCAGCATACCAAGACATTTTGGACATTTTGGACATTTCTAGTTCCCAACTTCGTGGGAACAGTTAGGGGATGGCCCCTTCCTGTTCCAACAGGACTGCACACCAGTGCACAAAGCAAGGTCCATAAAGACATGGATGAGTGAGTTTGGGGTGGAGGAACTTGACTGGCCTACACAGAGTCCTGACCTCAACCCGGTAGAACACACTTGGGATGAATTAGAGTGGAGACTGCAAACCAGGCCTTCTCATCCACATCAGTGTCAGACCTCACAAATGTTCTTCTGGAAGAATGGTCAAACATTCCCATAGACACACTCCTAAACCTTGTGGACAGCCTTCCCAGAAAAGTTGAAGCTGTTATAGCTGCAAAGGATGGGCCAATTCAATATTGAACCCTACCGACTAAGACTGGGATGCCATTAACCACTTCCCGCCTGGCCTATAGCAGATTGATGGCCGGGAAGTGGTACTACTATCCTGACTGGGCGTCATATGATGTCCAGCAGGATAACATGCCAGTGTGCGCTCGTGGAGGCGCGCATCGCGGTGATCACGAGTGCAGCGTGTCCGACACGCCGCATCTCCGATCATGGTAAGGAGCCTCTGACAGACCAATCACAGCTGATCATCTAACAGCACTCCTTGGTCCGAGCTGACAGCGAGAGCAGGTCGGCGGCTCTCCATGTTGGGGGGGGGTCTGTGCTGATAATCAGCACATTGATTATCAACACAGCCCCCATCAGATGTGCCAATCAGTGCCTAATAGCTGCCAGTCAGTGCTCCTCAATAAAGACGCCCAGTGCCCACCCCAGTGCCAATCAGAGCCCACAACAGTGCCCATCCAAGCTTACCACAGTGCCAATCAGTGCCCATCATAGTGCCAATCAGTGCCCAGCAGTAACACCTGTCAGTACTTCATCTTCAGTGCTGCCCATCAGTGCCATCTATTAGTGTCCATCAGTGCCACCTGTCAGTGCCAATCAATGCCACCTATCAGTGCCCATCAGTGCCACCATCAGTGCCCATCAGTGCGGTCAGTGCCCATCAGTCAGTGCCGCCTGTGAGTGCCCATCAGTGCCGCCTATCAGTGCTCATCAGTGCCGCCTATCAGTGCCCATAAATTCTACATATCAGTGCTGCCTCATCAGTGCCCATCAGTGACGCCTCATCAGCGCCGTCAGTAAAGGAGAAAACAAAATTTTATGACAGAAACTAAGAAAAACTTTTTTTTTCAAAAATGTTGGTCTTTTTTAGTTTGTTTAGCAAAAAATAAAAACCCCAGAGGTAATCAAATACCACCAAAAGAAAGCTCTATTAGTGGGAAGAAAATGATAAAAATTTAGTTTGGGTACAGTGTTGCATGACTGCGCAATTGTCATTCAAAGTACGACGACGCTGAAAGCTGAAAATTGTCCTGGGCAGGAAGGGGCGAAAGTGCCCTGTATTGAAGTGGTTAAAGTTCATGTACGTATAAAGGCAGGTGTCACAATACTTTTGGTAATATAGTGTACATCTGAGAGCTATTCCTGCTTATATCTCACTTATATCTCACAAGAGGCAACAAGCACTAAGTTTGAGCAAGAGCAGGATTATTTTTAAAATGATTTAATGAAATGTTAAGGCTGGATAACTGTTTTCTCATTATTTTTTTTTAATGCTTGTGTCTAACAATTTGTTAAAAGGATTCAAGTAGTCTAATTGCAATAAGACATACGTATCAATTTAATATCTTTTTTAATGATTAACCTGTGCTGACTTTCCTCTTACACAGCAGTTAAATACATTAATAAAAATTATTTTTAAAGCAGTGTACCAAGTCCCAAATATGATATACTTCATGTATAAAAATAAATGAATTCCGTAAAGGATCGTAATATGTATTAAAAAAATCAAGGACATATTTGAATTTTCTTTAATTAAAGTGTAAACCAATAAAATTGATATTAAACTGAGCACTCAATAATACCCATGATATTACAGTTTGATCACATACAAGCCCAGGAATATAGATTTAACTCATAATTCTCAGAACCCCTGTAGCGACATCTCTGCTTTTGAGTTCCTGGATCCACCAACCTTCCTCCACCGTGACCAGTGGGTATGTCAGTATCACACATCCCGGATGGTCTATGGTTGGCTTTATAATGGCAACAGCATGAGAGCCCAGAGCTTCATTATAGAGATCTTACAGATGAGGGCAATGCTGTCAACTCTTGGGTGATACCACACAATGATATAACACAATATTAGCCTCTATTTAAAGCAGTATTAAACCCAAAACAAACATTTATTAAATTGCAGCTTACAAATTCTTAGATGTGGTGGTTGTATTTGTTTTCTTTTTTTCTTTGTTTTCACCTGGTGGTGATCCAGCCAGTAAATCTGTTTTTTTTTAACTTCTTTAACCACTACAACCCTTCAGGTCTGGTATGGATTTTAAGGGGAACCCCATGTCAAAATTTAAAAAAAAATGGCGTGGGGTCCCCCCAAAAATCCATACCAGACCCTTATCCGAGCATGCAACCTGGCAGGCCGCAGGAAAAGAGGGGGGAGGAGAGAGCGCCCCCCCTCCTGAACCGTACCAGGCCAAATGCCCTCAACATTGGGAGGGTGCTTTGAGGTAGCCCCCCAAAGCACCTTGTCCCCATGTTGATGAGGACAAGGGCCTCATCCCCACAACCCTTGGCCGGTGGTTGTGGGGGTCTGTGGGCAGGGGGCTTATCGGAATCTGGAAGCCCCCTTTAACAAAGGGACCCCCAGATCCTGCCCCCCCGTGGGAATTGGTAATGGACCCCTACCATTTCACAGGGAGACCTTAATGTGCCCAAGCCTCTCACCTTACTGCTGTAAGGTCACAGCATGAATGAATCAGATGCTTCAGACAGGGGTCTTCAGAGGGTCTCTCACTGAAGGATGCAGAAATGGATCATAGATATGGGTACAGCCTTCGCCTCCAGTTAGCTCAAATAAGATGGAAAAAATGGAAGAAAGATCCCAATAGCATAATACCGCTTAAAATTTGAATTTATTAAAGGTGCACAAAGTAGGTACACTCACTTGTGTATAAAAACACTCAGATAACACTCCACGAGCGGCGAGCTCATATGTTTACGCCACTTAATTTTCTGCCTATTGCTCAAATCCCGACGCATATTGTCACATCACGTGACTTTATCAGGGGATAACAATAGGCTATCATTGGTGTCTTTAAATAGTGTATTGGAGTTAACTAGCAGCGGGCATTTTCCTGCAGTCCGCCATTGAAATACATTATGTTGGCCATTTTGCCATGGTCTCTCATAATTTAACATTATGGTGGCCATTTTCCTTTGGACTTCACATAGACCGATGCTATGGCGGCAATTAAAGAGAAGTCACAGAAAGTATACAGGTTGGTAGATATGATGTTAATACACTGGACACCCAGAGGCACGATTGGTGGATGATAATGTATAAAAACCATAAAAACAAAGATAAAAAAATATATTAAAGAAAAAAGGGGGGAGATGCAACTTGTGGGCTATATCAGAGCACATGTAGCCCACTAAAAACCATATATAAAAACGTATATAGAAAAGGAGCCATAGGAGTACCGGAGATGAGGCAAGGAAAAATGTAAACATGCATGAATGTGGGTGAGAGCAAGGGCAACACAAACGCAAGATCCCTCTATAATGTCATGAAAACGAGTGATTACTGATGTAGCAAGTATAGATATTAAAATATACATAGACAAATAAAGTATCTCCTTAGCTGGGCAATACATTAATAACGTGATTAATCAAAGTAATGAAGTAGTTGGGGTGTAAGGTGACATGTAAAATCATCTAAAAAGGGTATAGACAAATGCAATAAGTAAGGTAACTATTAAAAATCATTGATGAAGCAATTTAAATCAAACTCAATGTTGAGTCCGTCGGGTGAGAAAGTGTTCATTAAAAATATCCATTTGGATTCAAGTCGGCAGAGAGTTCTCACCTTGTGACCCCCCCGCCAGTGTCATGTGTTGTTTTGCTTGCGTCTATCTAGCAAGGTTACTCTGTGGTATAAGCAAGGAAGCTGAGATTTCTGCAGTGTGTAAATGTGCTTTTTACTATGCAATGATGCTGTACATACAAAACTATTACAATCTTAGGAATACAATACAAGACTGACAGATCTCTCTAACAAGCAAAATGCCTATCAAATAAACAGCCTATGGTCTATAATAGTACAAATACACTTAAAGGTTACTTATCTTCTGTTACTGTATGTTCGTGATCTCCATTGGCAACGAATCTCCTGGAGCATCAGGCAGTGTTCTTGTATCATGAGTATTGGCTTCTGATCTTCAAAGCATGATGGTGTGTGTGTGTGTGTCCCTACTCACCCCCTTTTATGTCTTTTTTCTGGTGACATTATATATAGGCCTCAGAATCAGTCCAAGATGTGAGATGACGATCTCCAGAACCCCACAACTCCAATGAACTTCTGTGCCTCCTTTTTGGTAGTAGGGGGCGACAGCGCCTGCATAGTTTGCACAACTGTCTCTGGAATTTTCCTCTGCGGCCCAGTCCACATCATTCCCAGGAATTTCATTTCTGTGGCAGGTCCTTGGACTTTGTCTCTGTTGATAGCCCACCCTCTGTTCTCCAAGTGCTCTATCAGCAGGTGCAGTGCTTCAGTTACATCTTCTTTTGTCCCAGAGATCATGATGTCATCAATGTAGTGAAACACAGCGACTTTCAAATTCAGGGTACTTAAATCTCAGGCAATCAGTCCATGACAAATTGTTATATGGACTGAAGGTGAAGAAAATCTAAACCAATTCTTCTCATTGATAAACACTTTTCACCCATCTATCAAACTGAAAATGAACTATTCAAAAACACATGTCAACTTCCTGGACACTACAGTATACATCAGGGATGACAAGCTTCACACGTCGATATACAGAAAACCTACTGACCGATGCAGCTATCTTCATAGTTCCAGTTTTCACCCCCAACACACCAAACGGGCCATCATACACAGCCAGGCCATCAGATACCACCGAATTTGTTCAGACCCAGAAGACAGAGATAAACATCTCAGAACACTGGCAGACTCCTTCCATAAGAAAGGTTACAAAGACAAAACCATCAACAACAGCATAAACACAGCATTGAAACCCCGAAGAGAAAATCTCCTCCAATACACAGAGAAAAAAACAAATAACCGAGTACCTCTAGTCACCACATATAACCCAGCACTAGAAGGGATCAAAAAGATAATCAAAGATTTACAACCCATTATAACAGAGGATGAAACTCTAAAAGGAATATTCCAACAACCCCCATTATTGGCTTTCAGAAAACCACCCAACCTCAGACACAAACTAATCAGCAGGAAACTTCACTCTGATGATGAAGTCACAAATAATGGAAGCAAACCCTGCAATAAAAAACGCTGCAAACTATGCAGCCAGATCAATCTATCCAAAAGTGTTACACACACAAATGGGACCTTCAATATCATGGGATCTTACAGCTGTACCTCCAGTAATGTTGTGTACCTCATCCAATGCAAAAGGTACAGCAAAGGATCTTATGTTGGTGAAACAGGACAGAAGTTGCAAGCGAGGATGAATTTGCATAGACATACTATCAAAGAACATAAAGAAGACAGTTTATGCACACCTGTGGGACATCATTTCTCACAGCCGGACCACACTATAGAAGACCTCAATGTTTTAGTTCTTAAAGGGAATTTCAGAACTATCCAGGAAAGGAAAACGTTTGAACTAAGAATGATACTTCTTTTTGACACGAAAAATAACGGCCTGAATTTAGATATGGGTTTCCTTACACATTATGCTAAAGTTTTACGACCCCTCTGTGACTAGTATCCCCCCCTGCATTCTATAGCTCTCTCCTCTGTCTTATCTCACTAACTCTGCTGCTATCTTTATTACCATTGATTTGTATGTGTTTGGTTTTCCCTTTTTTTTTTTTTTTTTTCTTTAACATGCTGCTTAAAAATTTGTGAATCAGTACTGCTTGGACCTTGAAGAAGGGGACATACCCCGAAAGCTTGTCCTGAAAAATTGTATGTTAGTGCAAATAAAAAAAGTATCACGGACAGTACTCAATTTTCCCTTGGAGAATGAAGATAGCCTTGCAGAAGGACAGTGAAAGTGTACTGGCGGCCGTCCCACACCATAGCAAACTGGTCTTGACACTCTGGATCTATTAAAATCGAAAAGAAAGCATTAGCCAGATCTGTGACAGCATGATATTCTCCTGCATTTTTAGCAATTTTCTCAACAATTGAGATCATATCTGGTACAGCTGACTTCAATGGAGGTGCCACTTTGTTTAGACCTCTGTAATCCACAGTCATTCTATATGTCCCATTGGGTTTCTTTACTGGGAACACCGGAGACGAGAAAGGACTTACAGCAGGTCTAAGGATCCCTACTCTCAACAGTTCTTGAATAGTCTCCCCAGTTTCTTTGTGGACTCCAGGAAGTCTGTACTGCTTGAGACAGACTGGCTTCTCTGGTGGAGGAATGTACACAGGGGTCCATTTCGCATGACCTCTGACCACAGCCTTCACCGCCCTAACCAGATACGCTTTATCAGGATACCCAAATGTGAATGTACCTCTTTCAGTCTGAATTGACTGACCTTGAAGTACATCCATCCCAAGAACATTTTCGGGTAACTCTGATACCAAAACATTTGTCATAAATCCTGATCCCTTGCCAATAGCCATTTTCACCCGTATCTTAACTGCTGGTGTAGTTTGCCCTCCCAAACCTTCTACATAAATCAATTCTCCTTTGTGATGGGAAGGATTGCCTTGCAAAAGTGTAACTTCAGCACCGCTATCAACTAAAGCCATTACATGTGTAGGAGAAAATTACTTCCCCCACCATACAGTGACAGGTGCATATGGGCGTCGGTCTCCTGCTATCACTGCCCTCATGGCTATTACAGGAGACTCACCTACCCTTCATAAAGGATAAGGAACCTCCCAATCCCCTTTTCTGATTCTCTCTAATTCCTCTCCAGGATAAAGGGATTTGGGTTCATGTTCAGTTTTGGGAATTGGTTTGGGGCTAACAGGAGGGGTCTGTTCTGTTTTCTCTAAGTCCAGGCTGGTGTTATCTTCACTAGGAGTAGTGTTTCTAACCCTGACAGTTTTCCCTACTAAATGTTTCCACCTCTTCAGCATTTCTGCAGTAGAAATCCCATCTATCTCATCTTTAGGTACTCCTGCCTTTAATAGGTCCACCCACATTGCTTTTCTAGAAATAACAAGCCTGGTTTTCTCTTCACCTCCTGTCTTCTCTACCCCATTCCCTTTCTTCTCTGTTCTTTTCTGCTTGTATTCTTGCTGTCTGACCTTGACCTTATCTACTGCCCTGACAGGTTTTGTTTTAGTCTCCTCTAGCTTCCCCAACTGGCTTAAAAGGGTTGTGGCTTCATGAATCTTGCTGTTTAATCCCAGGCCTCCCAACAAGGACAATAATGGAGCCCTGAGATTAAATGGCGCAGACTTCATCAGCTTAGAGCTCAGAGCAGACGTAAAGGGTTCCATATCTGGACCCATCCATTCTGGAAACGTATTAAATACAACCCATCTCACGTAACCTGGAAATACCCTCTCCTATTGCTCTCCATGAGTAGGTATTTTCCAGGTCAGTAGGACTAGCGTATACTCGGACTATTCCATCTCTCACAAGGTCTAACAGTGAAAAATTCACACTAAACTCTCGGGCTTTTCGCATTGCCTGACGCAATTGTGGATCATGGGTTAACACTCCCATAGTCACTGCTTCCTTACCTGACAAAACAACACTGTCCGCCCCTTCATCCCATAAGAGTAGGAGCCAGGTCAATAGGGGTTCTCCAGACCTTTGTTTGTATTGTTTTGCCAGCTCATGGAGTTCAGTTTGTGTAAACACCAGTACTTCTTCAAATTCAACATCTCTGGGGTTGCGATAATGCACCTCCCCTCTGCCATATCCTCTCTATCATGTTGCTGTTTCCTATGCTTAGTAATGAGAGGTCTGGCATACTTTTTCTCTAGCAGATCATCGTGCGAAATATCAAATTCTATCTCCTCATCCTCACTATCATTTGAGAAGAGCACATCCTCACAATCCCAATTTTGGGATGTGACAATGGCACACACCCTGGCTTTACTAACAGGTTTACGGCCCTTCCTTTTCTTTAAGGCATTGATTGATTTGGTCATGAGGGCTGCACACCGCTCTTGCAAATCATCAGCCCGACTAGCAGTTGAACGCACACACTCTGAAGCAACTGCTAGCTGGTCTTTTAATACCTTAACTTCTGCCTCTGCCTTCTCCCTTCTCTGTGTTTCAGTGTAAATAGCATTAAGGAAATACCAGCCCACTGTGGACACTGTCCTCTTCTCTTTTTTACTTAAATCCAACCCCTTAAGGCTAAAATCTACAAAATAACCTAAGACTTTATCACCCCAAGTCAGCTTCAAGGGAGAAGCATACTTCACAAATTCTTTAGCAAGAGGCTTCCACTCATTGTCTCTGGCCCAGATAGGTAAGCTGCACACTTCCTTCTGGCCACCAGAACCCTCTGCAGCCTTGCTTTTCCTAAACAGCTTACGAAGCATTTTACCTAGCACAAGCTACACAACACACTACAGAAAAACAACCCTGCTTCAGTTGAATTATAGCACAGACCGCGGCACGAGCCCCCAAATGTTTTGCTTGCGTCTATCTAGCAAGGTTACTCTGTGGTATAAGCAAGGAAGCTGAGATTTCTGCAGTGTAAATGTGCTTTTTACTATACAAAGATGCTGTACATACAAAACTATTACAATCTTAGGAATACAATACAAGACTGACAGATCTCTCTAACAAGAAAAATGCCTATCAAATAAACAGCCTATGGTCTATAATAGTACAAATACACTTAAGCCCCGGTTCACACAGGGGCGGCACAACTTGCAGGTCGCCTCACCGAGGCGACCTGCACACGACTGCCACGGCGACTTGCAAAATGACTTCTGTATAGAAGTCTATGCAAGTCGCCCCAAGTCGCCCCCAAAGCAGTACAGGAACCTTTTTCTAAGTCGGAGCAACTAGCGTCGCTCCTATTAGAATGGTTCCATTGTACAGAACGGGAGGCGACTTGTCAGGGGCTAGGTCGACTGACAAGTCGCCCCTGTGTGAACAGGCACTAAAGGTTACTTATCTTCTGTTACTGTATGTTCGTGATCTCCATTGGCAACAAATCTCCTGGAGCATCAGGCAGTGTTCTTGTATCATGAGTGTTGGCTTCTGATCTTCAAAGCATGATGGTGTGTGTGTGTCCCTACTCACCCCCTTTTATGTGTCAGGCTGTTTGCCATAGTTACCAAACAGAAAACATGCCTGTTTACTGTAGCTGTAGAAAAAATGGACTGTTGATAACTGCATCTACATACCCATTGTCTAATCAGGCCAACACCTGACAGTAATCTAACAGTCATTCTTTCAGTTTGTGAGCTGAAAAAAACCCTCAAACGAGTAAATCTTTTTCTTGTGTACTGTAGCTATAAAGACAATAGCCTGTTAATTGAACTGTCAATTAAATACAACAATGATATCTACCCCCATTGTATAAAACAGCATTTGTTTGAGAAATCTACTATAGACAAAAAAACTGACAGTAATCTGACCAACTCACTATTGTAATATTGTCCCATTTATCTTATGTCTGATTAATATAAAAAAATCATATTTTTAACAAATGCAATACATGTGTAAGGTACAATGCCCCAAAATTTCAAATGTGTGTGGTCTTTGTTGTGAAATTTAGCAAAATGTTTGGATACACTATGCTTATCATAGCCTTTCAGTATATTCTGTACATGTTCCTTCAGACGGATAAACAAAAGTCTTTTGGTACGGCCAAAATATTGTAGCCCGCAGCTACATACACTGCCCCCTCAATATTGCACCCTATAAATTCCTGTATATCATAAATGGTGCCGTTACTGGTAGATTTAAACTGAAACTTCTTCTCATTGGGAAGTTTGGTTCGGGTACATGTAAAACATTTTTTGCATGGATAAAAACTTTTGCCAGTAAAAAAGGTGAAGCTCTTTTTTGGGGGATCTACAACACTTTTCACTAATGCTGGGAGCTCTTCTATAAATAAACCTGGGTCTCTTAGGTAATATCCCTTGAAGATATTTATCAGACTGTAAAATATGCCAATGGTGTTGTATTACTTTCTCTATTTTTTTGTGTTGGATATTGTAATCCAACACAAAAGGTACGTGGTCTTGTTCGCAATTTGGTATTGTCTTATCTTTAATCTGGTCGCCCTTTTTCATGTGTGCTACTTCCGCAATTTTCTCTTTTGCAAATTCCTTATTATATCCTTTCTGTACAAATCTGTCTCCTATCATATTAGCTTGTGTGAGAAAATGCAGTTAAGTATCAATTGCATAATTTGGCCTTTTGGAATCTTGAAGAGCCAGTTTTTATGATGACAACTTTTGATCGGTAAGTAACTGTTTCGATCCACATTCTTAAAGTGTGTTTTGGTGAAGTATTTGTCGTATTTGACGTTTTTTCGAGATATTTCCAAATCAAAGAAAGATATATTATCCTCTTAAATTTGCCATGATAATCTGAAGTTCCTGTTATTATTGTTAAGTAGGTTAAAGAAATTTTGTAGATGGTCACAATCACCCTTCCATAGGACAAATACATCGTCAATATATCTTCTGTAGAGGATGAGTTCCTCAGGTGGATTATTGAAATTAATTCTTCCTCCCATTGGACCATAAAGAGTCCTGCCACACTGGGAGCAAACCTAGCTCCCATGGCCACTCCTGTTTTTTGTTGATAATATTAATGATGGTACCAAAAGTAGCTATGTTTGAGACAGAAATCCAGACATTTGATAAGGAATTTTCTTTGCATGCAAGGACGTTTAGTAAACTTTCTGACCCCCCATTTTGTTGCTTCACATACCTGATGGTGGTAGATAATGGTGTATAGTGACGAGCCATCGGCTGTTGCCATCAGCAAGAGTCCTGTGTCTGTTCTCTCTTCTAGTAATTGTAACATTTGTTTTGTATCTCTTAGGTGCACTCTTGTTTTTTGAACTACAGGTTGAAGATATTTATCTATATATTGGCCGATTCTTGCTGTTATTGATTCAATGCCATTTACAATGGGTCTAAGTGGAGGATCTGTCTTATCTTTGTGGATCTTTGGCAGTGCATAGATAATCGGGGTCCGACATGCTTCTGGTATCAAGTATCTTGCTTCCTTTTTATCAAGTATACTATTCTTAAGTCCTAAGTGGACCACCTGTTGTAATTCTTTTTTCCATTTAAATATGGGATTATTTGGTAGAGGACAGTATGTTTCTTTGTCTTCGAGTAGTTTAAGCATCCCATTATGGTATTGTTCTACAGACTGGATAACATTTGTCCGAGGGTCTAATCACAAGGTTTTTTCTCTTGGTCAGTTTCTGTATTCCATTCTTTATGGATTTTGGCTCTTCTCTCTTCTTGATCTTCAAATCCTTAATATCCTGCGTCACTAGATTCCTAAATACCTTGATATGTTTGTTGTCATTTACTTTGGGATTGAAAATAGATTTATTTCTCAAATTGCTGTGTAACATCCTTTCTTCAGGATACTGCGATCTAACATTAATTGGGTTACTCAGCACATACTTTTTTATGTTCAGTTTTCTCACATATTGTTAAACTCCGATGTACGTTTGGAATTTGTCTAAATTCTTAACCGTGCATATTTAATACCCTATAAGTATCCCTATTTCGTCTTGTGTGAGTGGTATATTTTATTAAACCGCGCATCTCTCCCGTCCAATTTGCTGTTTCTTTCATCATATCTCTATTCAGATTATTTCTGGAATTGCACCAGCCGCCCTGTCCTGGTTAGATGTGAGGAGTTTATTCTCCGCCTGTGGCGGGCTTGCGCTCCTCCGGCGGAGGGCTCGGCTAAATTCAGCCCAGCCTCCGCTTCGTTCTGATCAGTGCCAGGCACTGATCAATGCTGAGCTTTGCGACCTGTGCCAGACACATTGCCCGCGCATGCGCAATAGTGGAGGACCGGACCCGGAAGCAATCGTGGCGGCTGATCCCGCCGTGGTTGACTTCCGGGTTGGAGGCACTTAAGACGCCTGAGACTCAGCTGTTTGAGCCTCAGTTGAACATTCAGTTCTGTGCGGACGCTACTGAAAGTTGATGTAAGTACTTACACCATGCCTTTCTGTTACTAGGTGGGGGCTCCCCATTCTACAGGGTACCCCCCACCTCCCCTGGCGCTTTGAAAGCCTTTTTGATTGTCCCTTAACTTTAAAACCAGTCTCTCATGTCTGTTTTATTGATTTACATCCTTTGCAGCGTTCTGCTATGACAGTGTAATGTGGCGGTTATGCCACTGACGGCACTAGTCACATCCCTTTGGGCCTGAACTGCTCCTGAGTCTAGGTGTTTGTTTAAAGCAATGATAGGTAAGGGAATTCCATCATCCAAACATCCCCTCCTTACCAGCCTTACACATATTTTCCCATTTTATTTTCCTTCACCAGGTGAAATCGGGATATCTACCTCACCCTCACCCCCTGCTCTTTCTGCCTGTTCTTTCCCCCTTCCTCTCCGTTCCCAATACCTCCTTCCCCCCCCCTCCCCCCTTTTTCCCTTCCTTCCCCCTTCTACCTCTTTTTTCCTCCCCTTCCCCCTCTTTTCACTCCTTTTTTCTTTCCTTTTCTTTTTCGTTCTTTTTTCCTTCCCCCCTTTTCTCCTTTTCTTTTCCCCCCCTCCCCCTCTTCTTCCCTGCCTCCCTTTCTTCCTTTTCCTCCTCGTCCCCCCCTTGTCCTCCCATGCTCTTCCTCTTTTTTGTTCTTTGTCTTCCCTGGATTTTCTTCCTCTCTCTTCCCCCCCCCCCACCGTCCGCTCGCCTTATCTTTCCTCCCGTTTTCTTTCCCCCTTCCCCCACACCCCCCCACCCTTTCTTCCTTTCCCCTCCCCCCCCCCCCTTTTTCCCCCACTTCCCCTTCCCTCTCCTGCTTTCCTCTCCCTGTTCTGGTCTCTGCTTTCCCCCTTCTCTTTTTTTCCCCCTTTTCACCTCAATCACGGCACTCCTTGGTGGCCCCGCAACAGTGTTTATTACCTTTCTAAATCTTATAAATTTCTTAAAATTTCCCTTACAATAGCTATACCCTAAATTTGCCTCCCGGGCCCGCCACCGGGGGAACGCCTCTTCGAGGGCGTCTCACAACATCATTCCAGGAAGACCCTCTTTGGTTATAGTGTGGTGAGTGCAATTTGTAAACTTTAAGCATTTTCTCCAATTCTAATTTTGTATTTTTTATAAACTGTTCATATACTTAAGTCTGTTATGTTGATATTATTCTTCACTTTCATAGACTATATACTACCAGACGCCTCCTGAAGAAGCGGCTGTGACCGCGAAACCGTTGAGGTTACGTCTGCAAGTATCACACCATATAAACCTTTGTCTATGCACCTTGTGGGCATTAGCTATACCAAAAATGTAGTGTCAACATTGCTGTGAACAATTATCATTGTTTTTGTCTTTGTATATTAATATGTATCAATGATGTCCCTTACAGGACTTTTTATTAATTTTGAAATAAATTTATACTCTTTTTAAATCAAGTTTTCTTGCTATGGTACCGCAATAGTCCTCTTTTCTCTTTCTTGAGGGAGGCAGGACCCTATTGGAGAGGTCCCTGTTCTGATTCCTCCTTCAAATTTATATTTTGTAGTTACACATATCCAGGATGATGGTACCCATTAATGCTAGTCTATTTCTATGTGTAAATTATGTGGCAAACCAATGCACTCTGAGTGGTATATTTGTTAAGGTTAAAAATTCCTTCTCCCACTACTCTCTTTTGCGCTTGCTTTCTCTTCCCTGCTCTACATCCTCTTTTCTTGTTGGACTTTTTCTTCTTTTTCTTGGTTCTTCCATTCTTCCCAGAGGACGGTATTCTGTTCCTCTCTCTAAAAAAGATCTATTGTGGCCCAATTCCATATAGCTCCCATATTGATGTCTCTTGCACCTATCATCTTCTCTATAATCCCTAAGGGGAGCATAATAGATATGGGTTGCAATAGGGCTCCTCTCCCTCTGTCTGTATGGCTCGTATGGTGGGCCTCTTCCTTTTCTATATTTATTGTGATGGGTGGGTGCAGGGATCCTCTTGTGTTGTCTCTGGGCTACATAAGGTTCTCCCCTTGTATCTCTGCACCATAGTTGGATCTGTTGTGAGCTGGGCTTCTGTCATGTTGTCTATATGATTCCTGGGGTGGACCTCTCGTATCTCTTGGTCCATTATTAGATTTAGTCCAATTGTTGTTATATGGTCTCCTATTATTTTTCCAATAGTGTGGCTTCTTCCACCCCTGCTGGGGAGTATGTTCCCAGTATGGGGGTCTCTTCCATGTATTGTACAGGGTGTTGTTGCTTGGTCTTCTCTGTCTCTCATCACGTCTCTGATGTCTCGGAGTCTCACCACTGGGTTTATAATCTGCTTGTCCTCTAGGGTGGTCTTCTCGACGGGGTGATTTAGAAATATTGTGTATTGGTGTCAAATCTGTATGATAAGCCTGGACCCTTGCTACTTCTCTGGTGCTAACTGGAGGCGAAGGCTGTACCCATATCTATGATCCATTGCTGCATCCATCAATGAGGGACCCTCTGAAGACCCCTGTCTGATGCATCTTATTCATTCATGCTGTAATCTTACAGCAGTAAGGTGAGAGGTTTGTGCACATTAAGGTGTCACTGCAGTGGATTGGCCTGGCATCGGACGTTTTTTCTCTCGTTTCACGGTGAAGGGAAATAGCACATATTCAACAATTTTGGGATTGTCACAGTTTTTTGGACTGTTTTATATTTGGATATCAGAGCCCAGGGTGGCTCACTGGATATTTTATTTGTTTAGTGTTTATCATTACCACCATTTCTTTATTCAAGATTGCACCCAGCAACATTTGCACCTTTAACACTTACCATTTGTAAATGGATATGTATTATTGTCTAGTGGTTACTATTATCACCATGTGCTGATTATCATGATCGCTGCACTTAACAACTGTTTCACTTTGCACTTTAGCACCAATATGTCTCATAGTTTATGATTTTTTTCATGGTTATTTTATAAGCACCTGCTATCATTTTTTTTATTTTTGTTTTTACCTTTGTACATTATACTGTCACTCTTGCACCAGCACTTTTTTATAGCGATTCACATTATTCATCAGAGAGTTTACAACTTTACCCATTCACTTGTTTATCTGCCAAGGATCAGCTAACTAGGTGTCTGCTGCAGTGAACCCTCAGTTTTTTAATTAGTTGACAGTGCGGGAGTACCACTTATAGTTAATCGACAGCTTTTATTTTTTTATGTAAAATCTTTATCCCAAAAGAAAAAGCATTTTTACTGTAACTGCTTATAAAGTGTTAGCTGGAGTTCAGCTTCAATTTGTTAGTCAAGCCCATCTAAATCTGCTTGTTTAACACTACCCTCTCCCCAGACTCACAATATTGCTGCAGAAAGGTGTCTGCTTTACTACTTTGTCCGGAATGCAGACACCATAAGACAGAAAGTGGTTGATTTACTAAAACTGGAGAGTGCAAAATCTGGTGCAGCTGTGCATGGTAGCCAATCAGCTTCTAACTTCAGACTGTTCAGTTCAATAAAGCTTTGACAAAAAAACGGAAGCTGAATTTGTTTTGGTTTCTTTGCACAGCTGCACCAGATTTTGTACTTTCTAGTCTGAGAAAATCAACCCCAAAGT